>NC_056741.1:499297795-499457795 GCF_019279795.1 Protopterus annectens
AGTTTACTCTGCATAATTTCACTTAACCCTGGTGTGCTATGCCAATACACAGCAACACATGTACTATGAAGAATTCATGTCACTGCATTATCACTGTTTAGTTTGATATATTTCAAAAGTATTAGATGCACCTGGATTGAAACCCAGTATCATCTGAGCTGAAAAAGAAATGTGTCAATGCATTTACACCTGCTGGGACAGAATCAGTTAAGCAGCAGGTGTGTTTCATAGACTCAGTACTAACTCTAAAACTTAAGCAATGTGGCTCGTGTTTGTGCACTGCTTAACTATGCACAAACAGGGAGAGCATTGCAAATGTGTGTTAAGCAATCACAAACACTTTAGCAACCATTGTGAAAACCTGCTGCTCACCACTCTATGGAAAAGTAAATATGATTATGTATTACTGCTGTTTACTGTCTATTTCCTGTCTATGACATGAAATTACATGTGGGAACATAACAAACTGAAAGCCTTGTCTAACGTTATGTCACATATTTACAACACAGCCATGTGATGCCTCCCTCCAAGCACTGAAGTCCTTGTGTCTCAGTACTTTTTTCATACATATATCACCTACGTTACAGAAAGTAATATCATGTGTTGTGTGATATGCAATGCACATGAATCTGTTAACATACAGAACTAAAACTACTGACCTATAAGCCTAAAAATCCTTATCTGCAAGGCTGTGAAAGGAATCAGCATGGCCCTTATCCATGGGGACATAGGTGACCCTCAACGCACTTGACTCAACCCATTTGGGTTTTGTCAAGGGTAGATTTTGTTTATTAAGCCTAGTGGATGTCTTTGATACTAACTCCAAAGACCTGGATGATGGATAACAGGAGATACCGCCTATTTTGAGTCATCCAAGGCCTTTGACACTATCCCCCCATCCAGGTATCATAGAGAAAATCTCCCATCTGGGGTTTAGCCCATATATTACTAGATGGATAACCAACTGGATCACTGATAGAACACACACTGTCAAAGTTGGGGACTGCACCTCCACCCTTAGACCACTTACCAGTGGATACCACAGGGCTCCATGCTGGGCCCTTAAATGTTTGGAAACTATTTCTCTAGAGTGCAGGTAAAGGTAGATGGCCTGTATCTTACCAAGTTTGCAGATGACTGTCAGCTGGACGCAGTCATATAGAGTCCCACAACTATGTTAATATATTACAGTAGGGGATGATGCAAGCAAATGATCGGTGCCAAATTCACTGACTGAACTTTAAAGCAAAAAATGCCTTATTGTCTCCTTTGACAATAAAGTATCCCTGCTAATTATAATATATATAGCACCCCTTTAAGCTTAAGCACAGTGTTATGACACTTGGAAACATATGTTGCTAGTAATCTACACTTCATTCACTGTGCCATGTCCTTAGTGGTGAGACACACACACTCTACACTGTGCACCTTATAAATAAGGGCCATCACATCCAAGACCAGGGGGGTCATAGCTCTGCTGTACTTTACTTTATCAGACCACTGAGTACAGTTCTCCCTTCTGTTTGTACATCACCAGACACCTATAGCAACTGGAGAAAACACAGAGGTTTGTGTCCAGGAGAATCCATGGCCTCCAAAACATGACACACATGGGAAAACTAAAAGATGTGTCACTGTAGTCAGTATCATGTAGGCTGCTGAGAAGTGACCTATGTCTGACCTCCAGAGCAGTCTCAGACCCTGCCCTACTGGAAATACTGGACATCTGCAAATCAACTAGGACAAGAATAACTTGCTCCAGGGATCTCACCCTAGCCTGTGGCACAAACAAAACATGTTGGGGAGACAAATATATCTGCCACCGACTGCCAATCCTCTGAAATAGGCTCCCACTGCATGTGAAGCACTGCTTCTCAATGACCATATTCAAGTGCAACATTGACAAATGCATGGTGATTAAATATATGAAAAGGAGCTTAGCTGATGCAAAAACCACAACTTCACAAAGTGTACTTGTGAGTGCTTTCATTCACTTTATTAACATGAACTTCTTCAAAGTAACACAAATAAACCCTTCCTTTTATAACCAAATTCTAATCACATAATTTAGTTAATCACATGAAAAAAATTCATTCTAAAATCATTACTCAAACTTTTTTTAGACTATCTAAATACTCAGCATTAAAACATAGATAACTTCATATCTACTTTTCATTTAAACAGTCCTATAAATACTAAAAACTTTGCTTAAAACTATACTTTTATATATAAAAGATAATGTAATAGAAAAAGTAATATAATGATAAAACTCATGGTAACTTTGTTACCCATCAATGTGTAATACTTTTCAGTTTAAGTAAGCAACTTATAGAACATTGATCATTTAAGCCCAGAAAGCAATAGGCATTCAGACGGTTGCCACCACAGTTCCCATTTTTCCAATAGTAGGCCCATATTACCCCCTCTTTCATTTAGTTTCATTTGGTCCACCCTAAACTTAAATGTATGCCCTGAATTTTCGTGCACGTGTTTGCCAAGTGCATTGTTTTCCTTTTCTTTCTTTATACTATACAGATGTTCATAAACTCTTTCCCTCAGTTTACATTCTGTTTTGCCAATATAAATTCCATCACAGTTATTACATTTACCACAATAAAAAACATTTTTAGAATTACAATTATATTTCCCATTCATTTTTAATACTCTATTATTGAACTTGAAACTTATTGCAATTTCCATAAATCTTCAGTAAGGGCATGTTCCATATCCAAACATTCCTACTGTCCTATATTGTGTTGTGGCTCTTCTCTCTAAAATTGCTTTTAAATTGGGTCCTTTTCTATAAATAATTCTAGTTGTTAATCTTAGTTTATTCCTACATTCCATATTCTCTAAAAGTGTCACCCAATTCTTGCTCAAAATTTCCCTGATCAATCCAACTTCATTACTAAAGGTAGTTATGAAGCTCATTTCATATTTCTTTTCTTCCCTATTAGTGCATATCCTTTGGGAAATATTATCATAAGTTCCAGTATCTACCATTCCCCCCAAGATCGATAGGAAGTGCCCATTCTGTCTTTTAGTAGTTACCTCAAGTATTGTTTCTTCTAACAAGTACATAGGGTATCCTCTTTTCAGGAACATACCTTTGAGTTTGTGACATTCTAATTGGAAATCACTGTCTAAAGTAATAATTCTGGTAGCTCTTACCAATTGGCCCTTCACTACAGATACATAAGGTGTCCACTGGAAAAATGTAGAAATGCGTTTGAATAAGTTTTCTTCCTATATAGTTTTGCCACATAACCACAGTTCACCAAATCTTTTGCTGGTTCTACATCCAAATATGGTATTGTAGTTTTATGGAATGTATAAGTTGATGTTGATGTTGATGCAGATGTTGGAGACCCTTTATCCTTTTGGTGGGGGACTTTTGGGGTCTCTCCAATTGCTGCAGATGTCAGGTGAGATACATCCAGAATGGGGCATTGTACTCGATCATTGGTCTAATAAGTGAAGAGTACAGGGGAACAATGACCCCACTAGATCTGGATGTGAATCCCTTCCTGATCAGGTGGGCAATGTAGAAGGTCTTTCTAGCCACGTTAGCAACATGAGTGTCAGGAGAAAGGCCACTGTCAACCTGGGTCCCCAGGTCCATGATAACCTCCTCTGTGCTTACAGGATTGCCACCTATATGGTAGCTTGGGGTTACCTTGCTTTTCCCACAGGGTATGACTATACATGTTTTGGCATTTAACGTCAGGCCTTGGCTCTGGCACCAGCTATCAGTGTCCGTGAGTCCCTTCTGAAGGATATCCGTGTCTGATGCACTGTCCACTATGGCGCCCAGTTTGCAGTCATCTGCAAACCTTGTCAGTCAAAGTACTCCCATGTTGGCCTGTACCTCTGAGAAGTAGATGACGAACAATAGGGGGCCAAGGACTGAGCCCTGTGGGACACCACTTGTGACCAGCTTGGAGTCTGACATAGCGCCAGCAACTCTAACCCTGTGAGTCCTGTCCTTAAGCCAGTTTGCAACCCATCTTGTGACATATGGGTTTACATTTAGGTTGGTAGGTTCTTCTACAATACCCAAGTGGGGTATTGTGTCAAAAGCCTTTGCAAGGTCAAGGTAGGCCGTATGGATTGCCCTTCCCTCAGCAATGGCCTTAGTGACTGTTTTGAAGAAGTCAACCAAGTTCAAAAGGCATGATCTGCCCTTGACCAAGCCAAACTGGGACGGGTCCAATGTCTGCATGTCCCCTATATCTTTGTTTATGAGCTCCATTATGATCCTCTCCATAGCTTTGCAGACTAGACTTGTTAAGCTTATGGGGTGGTAATTACCAGGGTCCATAGAGGCACCGCCTTTGTGCAGATGTGCACAACTGGACCCTAACCAGGCTGTTGTGCACACTATGGAAATGTAAAGCAGTGATAGGACTAAAGCCCAGGATACTGTCCACCACAGTGAAAGTACTGAACCACTACACTATACAGTACTACAGTGTTAGGTCAGTATGAACGGATGTTGACAATTGTGTGCAACGTATCCCATGCAAAACCTGCAGGCACAGTATAATCCCTGTTGTGTTCACACAAAAAGCATTTGGACAGTAACTACACAACATGGCACAGAACACACAACCATAAACTGGAGATATTTGTTGAAGGTCACACTCATCCACAAATGTGATGGGCTGCAGAGTTCAACATATGGAAAGCTCACACTGGGCATGCTCACACACTTAGATAAATGAGACATCTTTCACACAACATGGCATGGGAAGGCTGAACTGGGCATGCTCACACACTTAGTCCAAATGTTCCTCTTAGCAACTGTGAAAACACACCAGAGGATGCTCATTCCCCTTTCTAGACACTGATCATGTCAGCACCCTATAAGTATATCAGGAGAAAAGGAATCTCCCAGTAACCCGAATAGCATGCTCTGCTAATGCGTCCGTCTGTAGTGTCATAACATAGTTAAGTAGGGGTTTGAATGTGGCAAGTGTGTATGAAGGGGGGTAAGTGTGTGTGTATGAAAGAGACATCCCTTTTGGCAACTGTGAAACACACCACAGGATGCCTATTCCCCTTTCTAAACACCGATGATGTCAGCACCCTATAAGTATATCAAGGGAAAAGAAATCTCCCAGTAATGCGAATAGAGTGCTCTGCTAATGCGTCCGTCTCTAGTATCATAACATAGTTAGGTAGGGGTTTGAATCCAGCAAGTGGTAAGAGTGTGTGAAGGGTGTTAAGTGTGTATGAAAGAAATATCCCTTTTGGCAACTGGGAGAACACACTACAGGATGCACATACCCCTTTCTAAACGATATCACAATTATTTATGGCTTTTGATTACAGACATGTCACGTGTGTTTTGCCCACACAGAATGCCCATGTGTGCGGGTTGTCTCTCACAATAATGCATGACATTGATTAAATCAGTTATGGCAATGCACACATGATGTATGTGTGTGCCAAATACACATATGTACCTGTGACCTTCAATAGTTACCATGTGTGATGCCTGCCACATGTGAATACATGGTATTTGCACAGGGTAACATTATGACTGTGGTCTTCTGTGCAGGTGCTGCATGTGGGATGTGTATATACAGTGTGAGATGTAGATGCTATCAGCCTAGTAGTGAGGGATACACACCTGGTCTGGGGCATATAGTCTACATGTTGTTGATGAACAGGTGCTGCATGTTTTCACCTGTTGTGGGAGTGGTAAGACGTTGTTCCATAGCAATGCAGTGACCGCATGCTAAGAACCATTCAGCTAGGGTGTTGTAGCTACAGTAATTCATTAGCAGTCAGTAATATGTCAGCATCCCTGGTGAGGGTCTGATGCCAACCAAGGTCAGGGTTCTACCAGCCTGTGTCACTTTCTCAGTGATCCCTTCCATGTTCCCTATCATGTATCCCAGTGAGGGACATCACACATCAGCTGTGGTGGCATGGACAATGACTGAGTCATATGTGTCCATGCATCTGACTGACCTGTATGCTTGTGCTATGTAGTGGACCATAGTGCACCATGAGCATATCACTGTGACCTTCACCTTGTCCAGCCTGGTGAGCATGTCCTCACTGTACTGGACAATAAAAGTACCTAACACAACTGCAGCAGTAGTGTTGTATAGCTGTACAGACTGTGCTTGTTTGGCACACAGGATATGTGTGCTATGTGTTATGCATGCTGTGTGCAGGCCTAACGTATGCCTGTGTGCCAGCTGCAGAGGTGTCTGCCAGTCATGCAGGATGCTATCCTTAGGCTCCATGAATGGCCCGGTGTGTTTCCATGCTTGTATTGCTGTCAGTGTAGGTCCACATCAGACTGGTATTGCAGTCACTGTAGTATTTCATGCCACCTGACAGGTTATGCCAGTACTGGGTTCAGAGTGCTTAGTCCACAGTTTGGCCATGTGTTTCCATCTCATACATGTGTTGTACATCCATGGGTAGGGGATAGGGTTGACTGTGTACATGTGGCAGCTGTGACATTACTACATGACTCACATATTCCACAACTGTACCATAGAGGTGACTGACAACTGACCTTTGCACATGCTACCATAGTATTGAGATTGCATTGGTGATTAACAGCACATAGGGCCAATGGTGAACAAGATACATAGGTCCATAGGTTCATACAAGGATATCTGCCCAGGGCATTTATACACCTAGCCAGAATGTGTGTGGCTTTCACCATGCATTGTAAATCTATCTTGCTATGCCCTTTTCCAAGGTTAGTATACTGTGCCTCTGTCTAACAGTGACACATAAGTGATACCCAGGGTAAACCTACAATGTCACATCCAGTCATTAATATCACTCTTGAAGATAGTCACTGAGTGACTCTGCCTAACCTCTATTGGGATAATATTCCAGAATGAAGGGAGCCTCTGAGTTATGAATGTGCCCCTCCAGCATGTCTTATGTATATCACTCCTGAGGTTCAAGTCTTTCCAGTGTGTATCCTGATGGGATCTGGATATTCTGAGGTGCAGCATGGCCATTAAGTCAGGGTTTGACATGGCTTTATATGTCAGGCACAGATTGCCTATGAAGAGGCAGTATGCCACTGAGTAGAGCTGCTGTTTCTTTAACCAGTCAGTATGTGGCATCTGTTTGAGCCCTTTGATCCTCTTGTCGAGGTAAGTATGTGGTCTTTCCAGTTGCTGCAGGTGTCTGGTAAGGTGCATGCCGACAGGGTCATTGTAGTCAATTATGGGCATGATGAGGGATGAGTAAAGAGGCACAATGTCCTCCCCTGATCTACATGTGAACCCCATCATGATGATGTGGCCCATATAAAATGTTTTCCTAACCACTTTGTCCATGTTGTTGTCAAATGGTAGAATGCTATCAACCTGTGTACCCCAAGGTCCATAATTCCTTTGTTTGCACTTAATGGATTAACACATATGTGGTACTTTGTGGTCACTTTGTGTTTGCCAAAGGGGATGACTATACGCTTTTTGGCATTCACCTTGAGGCCATGGCTGTGACACAAGTCGTGTGTTTGCAAGAGGCCCTTTTGGAGGATGCGTGTGTTAGCTGGAGAGTAGATTATGGCGTCCGGTTTGCAGTCATCTGCGACTTGCTCAGCCACAGTACTTCCATGTTGGCCTGTACCTCTGATAAATATATAATGAACATGACAGATCCCAGGGCTGAGCCTTGTGGGACACCACTTGTAACTGGTTTGAGGCTGACATGGCTCCAGCAATTCTAACCATGTGTGTTCTGCCCTTGAGCCACTGTGCAATATCCGTAGTGACATAGGGGTTAATATGTACACTGGTGAGCTTCCCTAGAATGCACAAGTGGTTTATTGTATCAAAGGCTTATGCAAGGTCAAGGTAGGCTGTGTAGACCACCTTCCCCTTGACAGTGGCCTTGGTGACTGTTTCAAAGAAATCAAACAAGTTTGAGAGGCAGGATCTGCCATTAACAAAGCCAAACTGTGTATGGTGACATGTCTGTAGGTCCCCAATATCTATATATATGAGGTTCATGATGATCCTTGCCATAGCTTTGAAGACCAAGCTATTCAGACATATGGGGCGAATAGTGTCCAGGATCCATTAAGGCACCACCTGAATGTAGAGGGACCACTGTTGCTGTACGCCACTCTTTGGCCACATATCATGTAGTAAGGCTGGGATTGAACAGTAGTGTTATGTCTGGGTGTAGCTCTTCTTGGGGTGTATGTAGGACACAGCCTGGGACACTGTCTGGTCCCATTGATGCAGTGTTTATTGCTTTGGAGAGGGAAGCTTTTACCTGAGCATCTGGGATGTCAGGGGGGGCAGCACTCTGCTGGGAGACATATTTGCCCTTTTGGTGTGGTGGGGGGAGAAGGTAGCAGTGAACCTGTCCACTAGGATGATGGCAATGTCTGTGTGTTTGGTATTTCGTGTGACATCTTGGACTACCTCTGAGCATATCTGGGTATTACCACCCAGGTTCCTAACATAACTACAGAAAGCCTTGTGATTATCCACAGTGTCTTGTGGAATCTTCTCTCAAAGATGGCCTTAGACAATCTTATGACTGCCTGTAGTTGTCTTCTAATACTCATCAGTGATGCCTTCACATTTTGGGAGTTTGTTGTATCATGTAGTGGCTTCATCCTCCTATTGTATAGTTTGTTTATGGCTGGTGTCCAGCACACAGGATGTCTGCCTTTGGAGGATTGGGTCTTGCTATCATATGTGATTGCATGATCCATGCATTCCTGAATGTGTCCATAGAATGCCTTTATACAGGTATCTGCAGTCTGGTCCATATTTTCAACAGGCCTGGGGGCTTTGAAGGTTTCCACATCATTTATGAGGGGTGTGAACATGCTTGACATGAGCTGTTGACTGACGTCCCGCCCTCCAGACTGAGCAAGGTGAGGGTCACATTTAGCTATCTGTCGGGTGATAGAATGTGCCACATAACACAGGCACACAGGTCACTCCACAGCAACTACAAGTATGAGGCAGTCATTGTCCATGCTGGTGTGAACAACCTGAGATGTACCTCCCTGGACCACATGGAAAGAGACACAGAGGAGCTCTTATAGCTCCCTCTCATACTCAGGACTCCCACACAGCCTTCATGCTCACACAGGAGAGTATAGATTTCTCTGCAAACACCATCATACTGGGTGACGTCAGCTACCCAAACATAGACTGTGAACATTACTCAAGCCACAATACCCAAGCTCTATGGTTCCCATAGTTCAGACACTCTTTAGCTATGGAATAGGTAATCAACTTTCCCACAAGAGGGGCAGATATACTAGACCTGATCATCACAAACATGAGTACAAAATGCTCACCACTTGAAGTATATCCCTCATTGTTGCAATCGAACCATATACTAATCACACTGGAGTACTGGTTCCCCACATATGCAAACCTCAAACACATCGATGTGTGTGTGGGAGATGCCCCTATTAGCAACTGTGACAGTACACTACAGGATGCAGATTCCCCTTTTGAAACACTGATGATGTCAGCACTCTAACTATATTACCTAAATTAAAGTTTGCCAGTAATTCGTATAGCGCGCTCTGCTAATGTGTTTTTCTCCGGTGTCATAATATAGTTAGGTAGGGGTTTGAATCCTGCAAAGGGAATGTATGTGTGTTAGTATGAGTGGGGTTTGTGTGTGTGCATAATGCTGTGAGGGAAAAGTGCCTTTTGCCAACTGGGAGAACACACTACAGGGTGCACATCCCTCTTCCTGAACACAGATGATGTCAGCACCATCTAAGTACAGCATTAGAAAGGATTTCTCCCCCTAATGCAAATAGCACACTCTGCTAATGTGTCTGCCTCTAGTGTCATAATACAGTTAGGTAGGGATTTGAATCTTGCAAATGGAAAGTATGTGTTTTACTGTGGGTGGGGTTAGTGTGTGTGCACAATGTTGGGGTGGGATGTGGCTTTTGCCAAATGGGGCTATGCACTGCAGGGTGCACATTTCCATTAATAAACAGTGATGTTGACAGCACCCTATTCAAACAAAACAACAAAAGAGAAGGTGTTTGTACCACTAACGCATGTACGGTAACACTTCTTAAAGTAATGTCCACAAAACGAAGTAGGATAAACGAACAATCCTTTTACTCTATACAAACAACATTACAACAGACAACTGCCAGTACTCAGTATAGTGCTACATGTTACTGTAGCACGCACATGTACCAGAATATACCTAGATAGTGTTTTGAAGTCTGAATGTGGCAAGTGTGTGGATGTGGGATGTTTCTGTGTGTACGTTTCCGTATGGAAAACATGTTTGATGTGGCAATCAGGGTACCACAGTACCTGATGCACATTACACTTTTAAACTAATGAGGTTGCCTGCACCCTGTGAGTACAGGTAGAGAGGAGGAAATCAGTAGTAATCCACATAGTGCACTTTTCAAATGTGTACCTGTCATGTATCGACAGCTACTCATGTAGGGTAATAAATAATGGGAATGGCAGGTGAGTGTGAGCATGTGTGGGGGTAGCAGGGTGTGTGTAAATGCATGTGTGACAGAACAGATACATATAGCTGAATCTAAGTGAATAAGCGACAAGCAAGCCCTAAGGAACAACGGCAAAAAGAGTTGCAAATAAACGTATTTTAATAAGACCGTTTTCACTCTTGCAAGAGCAGGAGCTTCTTCAGACAAGTTTAAAAATTACAGAAACACTCATTTTAAAAGCAACAGCTGATGAACTTGTGATGTCATTTCCTTCAAGGGAAACACTTACGGACACACTTTTTTATATGTTAAAAACAGATTATAAAAATACTAAGTATCTTTATACAAAATCTTGTCTCAAACAAAATATACAATAATGTAATTAAATAACCTAACTAAGATTTTATATGAATAGTAATTGAAATTAAAATTAAGACTTTTTCTTAAAAGGACCCAAGGTACCAACCATGATAAAGGTATAACAGCCATAAGGTGAGGTCTGTATATAAGCAGATAAACATATTTTGTATGCTAAAGATATACAAAGCATAATAAGCAAGAGCCATAGTTCCAGTGGTTTCTCCTAAAACCCAATATGTATAAATACAGTGTGTATATAGGGAAAAGATCATGCAGAGAAATATATGTATGTATCCTACCCTCCATAAAAAGTTCTAATTCAACTTCTTAGATAACTTTTATATTTCAAGATGACTGATATATTGCAGGTCTCATTCAAGCCAGGAGGGGCAAAGGCATTTAAAAGTAGTTGCCATTCAAGTTCTTTTAATTCTAGGAGGATAGACTGAGGCCCCCCCCTTATACCCACTTTTACCAAATCAATACCCATGAAGGAAAAACTATGTCCAACATGATCTAAAATATGCTTGGATAGGGCATTGTCATTTTTTTGGTTTCTAATTGCATAATTATGTTGGTAAATACGGTCACGAAACTTTCTGTCCGTTTTACCAACATAAAATGCAGCAGCAGTTACACTGAGCTAAATAGACAACAGATTTGGTATCACAAACAATCCTGTGTCTGATGTAAAATTTCTCATTCCTTATAGAAAAGGAATTCCCAGTTTTTACTAACCTGCACCAATTACAAAACCCACAAGGGGTACTACCAGTTTGTCTTGAAATAGAATTACTAGAGTCCGTATTTTGTAACAATTCTTTTAAATTTCTGCCTCTCCTAAATACAAAAAGAGGGTAAGAGCCCAAGATTTCTAATAAATAGGCACTATTCACAATGAAGTGCCAGTTCTTTTTTATAATAGAACACATGCTGTCAATGTGTTTGTTGTGAGTTAGAATAAGGCTGGTCTTAAAATCTTGTATGGAACTGGCAGTGGTAACTCTATTGCCATTGTTCTCATATAAGAGAGGGCTGGTATCATTGTTAAGTGGAGGTGTTTGTACATTTTCAGTATGTGAAGGGTCACTTAACATAAAATTGGAAAGTAAGGGTGTATAAAATCCTGACATTCTCTGAATCTACATAACAGCACATGATGCACATTCCCATAGTCAATGGTAGCATGTGATGGTGTGCAGCTGGTACACTTTGGTAAGTAGTATGGGTGCAGATAACAATTCAGGACATTCATACAGTTACTGCAGCAGGAATGCTGGGATATATACACAATCATAGTGGAACAGTGAACAGTTACCAACATGTTACTACTTATACACATCTATGTAGTCACCCTGTGCATCAGCAACGTGTTTACCTTTTCCTGCACCAATGTTGTAGTATGCAGGAGGTGGCACAGTGTCATCATATGCACAGGGTGTGGGTTAGGTATGCCCAAGCCAGCCACTGGTAACACCAATTGACATGTGTGTGTATGTGTGTTTGTGAGGGGCAGCAGTACAGGGTGGACCGGTGTTGGTGCAGTGTGTGTGTGTATGTGTTTGCCCTAGGTGTTAAATTTCTGCATGTGTGTAAGCACGCACACAGTCCCACATAATGGCTGCCATGTACAGGGTTTTGTGGACAGCCACAGACTGCACCTGCAGGTCATCCAGATCAGTGTCTGTGGGCACGGGCACGGTACCTGTGCCTGGCAGGGGTGCTACGGACCATATCTGGTACTAACCCAGACTGGGTACTGTCATCGGAAGCGGGGGTGTGTTGACTGGACACAGTTCCCTGTTGGGACTGTCCAGAGCCACGTGCACATGGTCTCCTGGGGCGTCCTGATGACAGCACAGACCCAGCATTGCTGGGGCTGGTGCTGGCACTTGAAGTGCGTGAGTGGGCCTGTTGTCGTCCGCGGCCACTGCCAGCTGGTTCGGTTGCTGGCATACGGCCACGTCGACGTCGCAAACGCACACCATCGCCCTGGCCCATGGACATCTGGTTGTGGAGCAGCTGTTGTATGTCCCCACAACGTCTGTCAACGACATCTGTGAAGTTACGGATAGCATTCGCAACGTCACGCATGCCGTCTGTCATGGCTGTGCGACATGCTCTCAGCTCCCTCAGACCTTGTCTGGTGTACCTTTCCATACGTGCCTGTGCCTGCAAAACAGTTTGAAACATAGTGGAGGTTGACATACCTCCTTGGGCACGTCCACCAGAGGCAGTATGGCCACGGATGCCCCCACGAGAACCCATGGGCTACTGTCTGCGTGGTACCATTGGAGGACCCTGCTCATGGCTGCTTTGTGGGGATGCATGTACCGCAGGTACCACATTACCCTGATCTATGCCCACTGCATACTGTCCATCACCTAGGGACAATGGTGACAAAGGATGTAACGGCAGGATGACTGTGCGCATTGAAGGGGTTGACAGCTGTGTACTGTCAATTGGCTGACCAATGGAGGACCTTCCTGCACCATTATAGACATTTCATCATCATCAGTACCTGGGGCACAAGATTCAGGTTCCCTGCTGCAGGTCACCAGAGCAGCACCAGAACCTACGGGAGGAAAACAGGGAACACAGATTACAGTCTCAACACATATTTGACAGAGATGCACTTCAATATTAATGCACACATTCAGAAATGGACACATGCACTCATGGACACACACACACATGCACACATGGGCACAGGCACACTTGCACACATGCACACCCCACAGTAAACACACACATCAGTACTGAGTTACACTACTCTTACTATTGTTAAACTGGGTATTGCAGGTATTATTAAACACACTCACCAGCATGTATACTACAGAGTTACACTACTCTTACTAGTATTATAAATTGTTTTTCAGGTAATGTTAAACACACTCACCAGCATGTATGGCCTGCCTCATTGCTAGATGGGAGGGACCTGGAAATATGAATAAAGTAATGTCAGTGGGCACAAGTGTGCCATTTGTTTTGCATATGATACAGTACAGTAGTACACTAGTTCCCTTATACACATCAGCTGCTCATAATGTCTGTATCACACATGCACAATTACATATCATGATGACAGTTACATGCCACATGCACACCTTATGCATGCATGAAGTAACAGTGTACAGAACAGTCATATGTACATACAATGAGTTAACTCTAATCTCACCCTTACCTCTCTTCAAACAACAAATCAAACTGTACTTCCAAAACCACTGGCTTTGTTCTTGTAGTACTCCAGGCTAACTTCCCTCTCCCCACCCTCTTTTTACCTTTAACCCCTCATTGTGCTTAAAAACTAGCTTCTACCCTGTTTCTTTTCCCTTGCTGTCCTTCTATGCTCTGACCTACTTCTCCCATCCCTTCCACCTCCTCTTGACTGTCTTCCTTCTTTTCCTCACTTCCCTTTTGACTCCTGCCTCTTCCCTATTATTTTATCTTTCATACTCCTTCTACTTCTCTACCCTTCTGAGCTTTAACTATTATCTATATGGCTTTTGCCTTATTGCATAACCGTTATGTTTTAGGTAGAATTGCTTTGAAACCGACAGAACATTGTGTATGACTTTAAACTTTTTGAGTTCCTTAAATGTATGTTGATTTAATTAACAAGCTGATTTATATTTCTATTATTTTGGATGTCTGTATTAACAACTTGTCTGTCTGCCTTTATTATGTTATGTGTGGAGCTTTTCTCCCCAGGCCTCTACTGAAAATGGACATATATCCAGCTAGACTAGCTCAGTCAACAAATGTAAAACTAATAACAATAAATAAATATGGCATCTTACCTGCACGCTCGCTGTCTTGCTGCTGTGTGGATCCAACCTCCATCAAGATGCACGACTGATGCTGTTGTTGTTCTGGGGCTGGATCCACAACACTTAGCAGTAGCCACTCCTGTCTGGTGAGGGGGGGATGTGTGGCCACCCCCCACCTGTGGCAACCTGTTGCCTGCGGATATCTGCAGCACGCTGGCGGACATTTCTAATCAAATCACTGCAGTGATGTCTCACTTGCTCATATGTCCTATCATGCATGCCAACATCATTTATCCTGCTAACAAGATTTTGCCACAGTGCAGACCTCTCCTGCTGATTCTGGGTGGTGCGTGAAAACAGGATGGCATAGTCACGCACCAGGCTCTGGTGGATCACTTCATCCTCTGCAGCAGAGTAGGTGGGGTTCCTTTTCGGAGCCATATTCCCCTAGAAAAGTACACAAACAGGTTATCAGCATAGTATCTCAGCAATACATGGTACACATTCTATACAGGGAGTATTAAATTGTACTTATTACTGCTTGGTTGTAACTTGATTAAAGTGTAGCTATCATTCTAAGTCATTTGGATTAAGCACTTGGCCTTCAGACCAGTTGTTTTACATTAGGGAGGTTTGTGGCAAGCACTGTGGTGGCAGGACACATAGCTTTCATCCTTCAAAGTTGGGAACTGCTGATTGAGAGCCCAGTGTCCAAGTGTATTAGTTCTGGTATAGGCAGTTGGCCTTCAGGCCAGTTATTTAACATTAACAAGGTTTGTGGTCTGCACTCTTGTGTGAGAATAGGCTGTACTCTGCCATTCATAGCTGGGAACTTCTGGTTTCAGATTTATAGTGCCTGCATATCTGAGCTGTATCTTACTGACATTGGTACACCTTGTTTGCTGTAGCAAACACTACATCCAAGCCTCCGGAATCTAGCTTTGTTTATATGCTTGTTATTTGTTAGCTTGTTATTTCACTGGTATGCTACTTCCACATAATACACAGCTTCTCAGCACTTCTGTGATTCACTACTGATATCTGCATTGCTTACTGTACGTATTTCCTTGTTACACATGACAGCAAGTGACTGCTTGTCATTGTTGCATTTACTTAATTGTAACACATTGCACTTAAGTTACCTGGCACTTGCTCACTGAAGCTATTATATCAGTCAGCAGTAGTAAGTAATATCAGTACACCCTCACTCCCCACTGGACCTTGTTTTCAATTATTACGGAATTCACAATAGTATTCTAGCATGTCCAAAGTTCAGTTGTCAGTCTCCTCCCCGGTCCAGCTGGTGAGTGTGGTAATCCAGAGGCAATGTTATAGCAGCTGCATGTGCACAGACAGCCCCCTCTTCCTAACAACAAATTCAAACACATGTGAGTGATGCAACCATATACCAAACTGGAGGCTAGGCTCTCTCTACTCAATACTGCCATAACCAGTCAGGTGTAGAAGGAAACCACACTCACTACACTTCCAGTCTCACATAGACCTACCACAGTAGCAAAACTAACACATAATCACACAAAAACATACTCATAGGCTCAGACTACAGATCTGCCTATGCAGCAGAGACCTCTAAAGTGTACACCCAAGCAACCACTACCACAGAAACAAACACGTGCAACACATATCTCACAAAGCCAATGTGCTGAACACTCACAGCCCTTAACAGTAAACAACACACCTCATACACCTGTACTAGGTGCCTCTATCATCAGGCACACTGACATCACTTTCACCAGGCTTAACGAGGAGAGGGTCACAGTGTGCAGCCTGTCGGGCACTACGACCCGCCACATAACACAAACACTCAAGTAACTCCAAGGCAAGTACAGGTATGACTCACTCAATGTCCATGCTGGTGTGAATGACCTGACACATACCTCCCTGGACTACATGACATGAGACAGAAAGGAGCTCTCTGAGCATGTAGCCCAATACAGTATGACCCTGACCTTGAGTAGCATCTTACCCTCACCAAGAATGATGCCACAATATCAAGGCAAGATGATCCCTTCCAACAATTGACTGAAGTACTGGTGTCATTCACAGGTGAGCCAATGCCTGTCATCTTGGGGTGATATGCTGTACAAGCCACAACGCTTTGCTAGGGACAGCTTGCACCTGTCACCTCTGGCCTTTTGGATTTTGGCAGAGGCTCTTGCTACACCCATAGTGCCTTTATTAGGCAAGGCTCATAAGGCAAACCCACATCCATTCGTATCACAAAGGATGAGGAACTAAGAGTGATGCTACTCAACACCAGAAGTCTAGACCTCAGGATACACGCACTCAAAACTCTACTTAGCATTATGGACATCGATATCTGTGCAGTAACAGAAACCTGTTTCAGGTTTCCCAGGAGCACACCAGCACTAACAAGTTATACCTGTTACCATTCTTGTCGGCCCCAACACTTGGACCAGACAACAAAGGAGGGGGACTATCAATATTCATCGCAGATTCCCACACCTCCACATTGGTGGCAAAGTACCACATAGGTGTTAAGCCTTTGAGTACAGAAGACGTAATTGGGGACCTGGGGAACAAACTTGATAGCAATCTGTCATTTGTCAACCACATGGCCAACGTGGATTGAAAGACATGTTATATAGCCCAGCTAATCATGAAGGGATTCACATGTATGGCAGGGGAGGTCATTGTGCCTCTTTACTCATCCATCATCAGGCCTATAATTGAGTACAATGCACCTTTTGGGATGTACCTAACCAGACACCTACAGCAACTGGTAAAGCCCAACAGTACCTCATCAAGAGGATCAAATGGCTCAAACAGATGCCATATGCTGCCCAGTTAAAGGAAATCCAGCTGGACTCAATGGTATACTGCCTGTTCAGAGGCAATCTGTGCCTGCCATATACAGCCATGTCCAACCCAGAAGTAATGAACATGCTGCACCTCAGGAAATCAAAGTCCCATACAGCCACACGCTCAGGAGACCTGAACCTCAGCACTGACATAAATAGGACATGCTGGAGGGGCATATTCCTAACCCAGAGGCTCCCTTCACTTTGTAATGAACTCACACTACAGGTTAGGCAGCGTCCCTCATTGACTCTCTTCCATAGGAATCTGGATGAGTGGATGGAGATCATAGTTGTACCCCGGGTATCACTTCTATGTCACTGTTAGACAGAGGCACAGTATACTAACCTCGGAAAAGGGCATAGCAGCATAAATTTTAATTGGGTGGCAAAAGACAAACACATTCTACTAGGCTTGTCAATGCCCTAGGGCAAATAGCCTAGTATGAACCTATGAACCTATGTGTACTGCTATAGTACTTCTGCCATATGTTGCATGTGTGTGTGTTGTGGGTGATGCACAGGTAATGGCCAGATATTTCTGCACAGGCAACACGTCTGAAACACTCTGGGTGTTTATCCCTACATACTGTATGTGTGTTGCCATCCAACCCTGTGATGTGGGCACACATTTAGATGATAATAACACCTTTTATGTATAATAACTTCCGTTGCTTAAGAATAATATGTTGATGAAAACATTTAATTGCTTTCACTTTTAGTTTATAAAGCTTCTATTCCAGCTTCTTAATGGTATTGTTACACTTTTCTTCCAACATACTTTTATTTATAAAATGGAATTCTTTTATAAAGAACTTCCATATAATATGTTCACTATTTTTTTAAGTCAATTAATACTATAATAATATACATCTACGTTCGCTGTAGAAATATTGGTTTTACATAGTTTGCTTATTTAAAGGCTTTTATGGTGATATATATACATATACACACTTAGTAGATACATATGAATACTGGTAAATACATATGTTGGTCTTTTTAATATACACTGGTTAACCACATAAAATGTATATTTTGGCTTGCAGCAATATACATATATACATATATATTCATATATATGTATAGTTTTTAATGTATCATACGTTCTTTAATGTATTCACAAGGAAACACTTAATTATTACAAAGTTGTATTCATTCACTTTTAAAGCCCTTTATTTTGGTAAAGTGCTTGAATTTATATGATTACCACTTTAAGCTTGTAATTGATTTTAAACAAGGAAATGACATTTTTATTATAAATTATGTATTTTGGTTTTTACTTGTGTCTGAAGAGGTTGCTCTATTAAGAGCGACGAAAAGCGCTTCACATTATTTTCATTAAAGCTCTGGTTTTTGATACTTGCTGTTGGTTTTACCTTGGAGTCTCCGTTTTTGAACAGTATGTGGACACACATTACTCAGCCTGGATATACATATCCCAACAACACCACAAGCACAGTACACTACCTTGCTATGTATGCATGTAATTACACAGTTATTCACTAGTTAGGACTGTGATGCTATCCATGCAGCCCACTGGGCCAGTGGAAGCCACAACACGCACTGCTGGCCCCTTTGCAAAGGCTTACCACAGACATCCCACATAGTGCATGTACTGTGCACACACATATCTAACCCAGACCGTATGCACACCAATTATTTATCCTGTCCAGTGGACTACAGATACAGGCACATTGTATAACAATAGCAGGAGGATACTGCAGCACAGGGCAGATTCACATGAAGGCAAGGCATCTGTGGTCAGCAGTGTTAAGATGCTTCACATTCACCAAATGCACAGATATTGGCAACATTGTTGCAGACAGTTTAGGTGCAGGTACCCCCCCCCCCCATTCTCCTACACAAGTGGAATTAGTTATCACAGATGACTGTAACCTCCCTATCCTCTCACATGTCCAGGTGAGGGCCACCCTCAACATTGCAGAACACATAGCATCACTGTTACAAAATGGTATCCCTGTATGTGTGCTACGTTCACCCCTGGAGGACATAGCACCACATTACAGACTGATATTAATCCCTGGTCATACTACAGGATATGTACCTGAACAGTGCCATACATACACAGTGGTCCCACACCAATGAGGAGGAACCTCTACTGACCCTGGGAACTACTGCATCATATGCACAACTGGCCTTGTGTTCTAAGCTATGGAAGTTTTAAGTATGGGCAACATGTACAGCAATATTACATATGTATATATTTCAGGACTATGTACACACAACCTATCTCATGGACATACCTATAGATAGTGAACTATGATACATTTGGAGGTGTCACAGTAAACACAGTATTAACCTGCTACTTTGCATTACCTGTGTTTGTGGCAGCTGTTGCTGTGTCAGTGGTGCTGCTTGCTGCTTGCTGTTTGCTGCTGCTGCTGGTTTTGCTGCTGGCTGTCTTTATATATTTCTCTCTCTCTCTCTCTCTCTATCTTTCTCTGTAGGTTTTGTGCAATGAATGTATTGCATGTGTGGAGTGTGGGTACTGGATGCTTTTGTAGGTATCTGCATAGGTCCATGTGATGGCCTCTGCACCAATTGTAAGGCAGCATTTGCTAATTGCATGCAGCCAGTTGTGTACTGATTGCATGTCTCACTGTGATTTCAGGACAGTGCTATAAAAGGGTATGTGAGATAGGCGTTGCCCTTTCAGATTGTAAGGGCGTGGACCATGCTGGTATGCTGTTGACAGTGTTCTGTGAGTGTGAAGGTTAGTACGTCTCTCATGCTTCATGCTGTGTTGTAAATTCAGGTTGCTGCATTTCTCTTGCCTGTTCCCTGTAGTGAGTGTGTATGCATACTGACACCTACGACTATATTTCATATGTATTGCTATATATATATATATATATATATATATATATATATATATATATATATATATATATATATATATATATATATATGTGTGTGTGTGTGTGTGTGTGTGTGTACATATACATACTTTCATATATGTACATTAGCTGACATTATTGGGTACAAGCTAGCAATTAGCAGGGCTGTTTCTGTTAACACTACACCAGTATGGGAATCCAGTAGTTGGGACAGTAAAAGTCTGCCTGACATGCTTTGGGTAGTACACATACTATATTGCCTTTATCTTCATTCCTACTATTACATGTTACACTTATTTAGCACTATATTCCTGTATGAGAGTCATGGCTTACTGGTAGATCATACAGACTAGTGTTACAATGGTCTTGTGATAGGGCCTACTAGTATGCTTATATTTTGCTTTCAAATTGAGTATAGGGCCTATCAATCAAAGTGCTGGAGGCACCTTTAAGCAGTTAAAGGGGTTAGTAGGTCTCACAGAAGTCAGGCTGTGTTGCAGATTCTGGTTGCTGCATTTATCTTCACTGTTTCCTGTAGTGAGTGTGTATGGATACTGACACCTACCACTATATTTCATATGTATTAATATATATATATATATATATATATCTATATATATATATATATATATATATATATATATATATATATATATATATCTATATATATATATATATATATATATATATATATATATATATGTGTGTGTGTGTGTATGTATGTGTACATATTATACTTTCATATATGTACATTACCTTACATTATTATGTACAAGCTAACAATTAGCAGGGCTGTTTCCGTGAACACTAAACTAGTATGGGAATCCAGTAATTCAGGCATTAAAATCTACCTGACATGCTTTGGGCAGTACACATCCTATATTGCCTTTATATTGATTCCTACTATTACATGTTATATTTATTTTTAGCACTATGTTCTTGTATGTGAGTCATGGCTTAGTGGTAGGTTATACAGACTAGTGTTACAAGGTCCTGGGTTCGAGACTGACAGTGGGTATTTATTTTTCTTTCGAAATGAGTACAGGACCTGTCAATCAAAAGTGCCAAAGGCACTTTTAAGCATTTAAAACCAGGTCTGCACTCGTTTGCGTGGAGCTCACGCATGCGCACTGGCGGTGAAATCCGCACACACGAGCGCACACCTGCGCTATTTTCTATGAAAGAAAAGAAAAAGGGGTGACAGGAAAGTGGTGAAAAAGGGGTCACAAAGAGGGTAAGACAGTAGGGAAACAAGCTTGGTATTTGCAGAAGGGATGTAGGTGAGGCCCATAGCTGCCCATGTCTTTCTCAGCAACAGCAGTGCATTTGTATGCAATTTGGTGTGACATTTGGAACCTTCCACCCCTGAGAGAGGTGTCAGGACAACATTAATACCTGTTGTACAGCCAATTGTAATTAACAGTTTCGATGTCCAGCGGACATGTGTGCAACATGGACAGCTATGTATGGGGCGTAATTTTTTTGTGGGTACAGAGTGCCCTTTTTTTTTTTTATCAGGTGAGAGTGGTATGTCAGGTGAGGTAGTCAGTATAGCTGGGGAGGTAGGTTGGGTAGGTTAACAGATAAGACAGACAAGACGCATACAGGGGCGGTGTATGACACATGTGGGGGGGTTACACAATTGACGGGGATGGAGGTTGGGATATCCAAGGCACATGAGCCCACAGATGGCAACAGTGGAACTGATATCCCCACCCATAGGCAGTTGCCACTGTTCCTTCACAGCCCAGGACAGGGCTGTGCTGGGGGATGTGCAGGCGGGACAACGGGCAAGCCCGTAAGCTGTGCCACCCAGGCCTCAAGCTGGTGTAGGGGCCCAAGAACAGAGTCTTGGATCTCCCTTCGCACCACAGACCGGACACCTTGGAGGGTGAGTGGACGTGCTCCTCCAGCCACGCTTGCAGAGGGGGGATGGGCCCCATCCCCTGTAGTGCTTCCACCCGAAGGTGGCACAGGGCCACTGGAGGAGGGTCCGGCCTGGGCACTAGTGCCAGGTGCACTCGCCAGCTGAGGTGGGAGAGGTGGGTCCGCTGGGACCTGCCTTCCCAAGCGTTCTAGGTTTGTGTGTATGTTATGTTAGTTTGGGTTAGTGGCATATTATTCCATTCAAATTAGTTATAACAGCATGCATTGGTATTCCCATTAAAAACCACCCAGATATTAACACCATTGAACAACGGGCATATCAATATCACATGCATTATTTGAACGGAAATACACAATCGAACAACAAGCAGGGTTAATTAATGGCAACAGGCCATCAAGTTTGCAGGTTTGCAGGTATGACCAGGGCACATGCAACAACAGACATGCATATATTTTTGAAACAGGACAAATGTCCATGGTTAATGAAATGTTCACATACCAATATTTAGTGGATTTTTTAATTTGCAATTATAGGGTGGGGTGGAGAAAGAAAATGACGACACATTCATAAATTATACATTGATATACATTGGTAATAGAAACACAATAACTTGTGGGTGATAGTTTCCAAATGATTTTTACTTGACTGTCATGCTAGACCTGTTACAGATACATCACTATCCTAGTTATTTTGAATTTGATCAGATACATCATCCTGCTACACTTTGATGACAGGGCAGGGGACAACTATGGATGTTTAGTATGTCAGACAATCATTCATTCTATCTGCAAATTGCTGACTGTGATCACCATATACAGATTTTGGCCTGAACATTCAAGAGTCAGACACACTGAAATCAGTTTGGGATGTTAAGTTTTAATTCCCACATGCATTTAGTTCTGTAGAACCACACTGAAGCTTATATATATTCAGGTGTTATTACTATGTTATTCATTGATATATGACCCTTTCTGTCACTCTCACACATCCTGCAATTTCACAGTTCAGGTTGGTACTTCTAGGCTTTGTTCACATATTAGACCTGTGGGGATTCCAACACTTTCCAGCAGCCTAACTTCTGTCATGATTCAGCATTTCAACAGGGGATATATCTCACATGTGATTACCTCAGATTCTGAAGCTGTACTCTTGAGACTACTGCAGGTTATACTACATTTAATTAATGGTGGGACATCTGTATTACAGCACTATTTATTTCTATCACTTATATTTCCAGTTTCACTTGCATACTGATGAACTTGTTGCAGCCATACCTGCAGACTTTTACTTGCTGCTTGCACATTCTATTACTTTTAAGCAATACACTGCAGTGTTCTGCTACATGCTACACTATAATATTTATTTACAAGTACTAGGTGGGGTTACTAACCTGCATGGTGGCGCAGCCACACCAGCCTGCGGTCATGTGTCTGTCGATTCATAGAGCGGACACCTGCAGCTGTAATACAAAACAAGTAATATCGGGATATTCTTTACCTAGTCACATTTTTTACTTTTACTAAGTATAACATGTGATTTTTAATGTGAATGTAGTAAAGAATTATTAGACATCACACACGATGTTTGTAAAACTACTGTGCATTTAGCACAGGAACACGCATTATTAATGTGCCACCTCCTTGCATTTGTGCACAACAAGGCAGTGTTCTCATCATTTAATGTTTTTCACCTATTTACTCACATTTTTGTTATTATTTAAGCCTATTTTTATTATCATGGGGTCTTTAATATGAATGGGAATGGCTTAAACAACTATAAGACTCCGTACTTTAACAATGACGGCATCTGAACTGTTTGAATATGCAAGTTGACTTTTAAATGAAGTTTACGGGCATGGACTACTTGTATCATTTTTAAGAAGGATTTTTAAATTGAAATGATTATGGGTATAACTTCTGGGCTTGTTATGAGCAGTGTTTTTCTGATGGCATACACTTTTGTTTATTTTTGCTGATTTATAAATTTTAGTTTGTGGTGCTTTAAGCTCAGATTGAGGGATGAATCTGATTGCTTAATTGACTTATTTTTTGTATAAAATGTGTCTTAATTAGTTTAATTATTGTCTGAAGAAGGTGAAGCACTGACTACACCGAAAGCGCTAACCATATTTGTTTTTAATAAATTGTTCGGCTCCTTACTGGTTTCTTACTCGCTTTTTCTGGTTCACTAGTTTTAACTGTTTGGTCTAAATATGGCATTGACCAATTACAAAAAAAGCATTTGACACAGCCCCACATTAACAGATAAAGGAATGCTTCCAGATATATAAGATATACCCTACATTGATTAATTACACTGCAGTGACCACAAATCACTGCCAAACCACTTTGCAGCTGAGCCATGTCAAAGGATAAATTATCATCCCAGGGATAAAAATTCAAGAGAATATACAGGATGATTCTTTGTCACTACTGTGTTTCTTTCTTGGTCTTAACTCTTAATCTTGTTTACTTAACAAAGTAGGTTACAGTTAAAAGTTGGCACCCAGAGGGGGAAAAAAAACCTTCTTAAAGACTTTTCATCTACTTTTTGTGGAGTACTTAAAAACTGTGCAGTTCATCAGACGAAGAGTTGAAAGCACAACTACAAAAAGTTAAAACTTTCTCAGATGATATAAAAATGACATTTAGTCTTGATGAATGTGCAAAAGCAACATTTAAAACAGAAAATATCCAACACCAAGTAAATATCAACCTGGGACAGGAATGTGATATAAATGAACTTGAGCAGGAAGGAGTGTATAAATATTTGGGAATAGATGAAGAATCAACAATAAAACATTAACAAATCCAAATATAGTTCAGTAAGAAATAAGACTAAAAATGATATTGAAAATTGTCTTGAGATCTGGGAATAAAATGCAAGATATAAACTGATTTGCTCTTCCTGTTTTAACTTCAGTTTTGGGGTGATCGAATGGTTCCAAAGATCACTGCATCAATTGGACATGAAAACAAGAAAAGTGCTTCATGTTTATCAAATGATACATATAAAATCATTGTATACCAAGAGTATATATCCCTCACTCTGAAGGAGGTATGGGCCTGCTTGAAATCGATTCCATCTGTAGATCTGCAGTCATGGGACTGTATATATATTTGCCAACCTCATGTGATCCAAACATAATGAAAGTTTTAAGGTATGAGGAGAAGAAGTCCAAGTTGACATATTTGCTTTGTTTAGCAAAAGATTGTCAGTATCAAGTAGGAATGGAATTCAAACCAGAAGTAGACAAAAATCATACAGCCACTGAATGTGCTAATAAAACACAAGAAAACAATATAAGGAGAAGGATCAGATGAGAAGGAAAGGAATGTGGGAAATCAATAAATATAGTGACATGTACAGAGATCTCCTAGAACAACCTTATGCTGATGAAGATTTCTTACAGGAATGGTTAAGGAGATGTGAATTAAAAACAAAAGATGCAAGGTTAATAATGTCAGCTCAGGACAGTGGATTATATACACAATATCTTATAAAATCCATTGACGAGATAGGAAAAATAGAAAAAAAGAAGTGGAAACAGTTGCACAACTTGTTGCTGCATGTGATACATTCATGGCGTAGGGCCTTTATCCTGAAATGCACAATAATGTAGTAAATCTGTTGCACTGGGGATTGTGTAAGCACTACAATATAGTATTATCTCAGAAGCACCGGAAACATGAGCCATAAAGTACTGCAGAGAGGGATGATGCATATATCACATGGGATCACCCATTACCAACAGTTCAAAAAACATATGTGAGAAAAACAGATATAGTAGTCCAATAAAAAAGACAGAAGTAGTATTGATGACTGAAACTGCTACACCCAGTAACTACAGTGTCGTACATGCAGAGAGGCATACAGTCATAAAATATCAAGATTAGTAGGCAGAAATGAGAGTAATGTGGAAGAAAGATACTCTAACAGTTCTAATAGTAGTAGGAGCAGAGGATCTAACAAACAGGAATTTACAGTCATACGTCTGCTACATATACATGTAATGTCATATGAATTACAGAATATGGCACTTCTGTGCATGTTGTGGGTGCTGAGAAGACCACTCCTAACTAATATCAAAGACTGAAACAATACTAATCATATCCTGACTTAGCTACAGGGTCCATTCCCATCACTGGAGAAATTCAAATGATACAATTTACCACTGCTAATCTCAGAGGATATCATTTAATGAAAACAAACTCAGGTAAACTGTAATTATGATTTGAAAAATAACTCTGGAATAAATACATTTATAAAGTCTGCTTTGAAAAACAAGCCATGAGCAAAGCAATAGCTTCATAAAGCTAGAAGACTGTTCATTTTAGGCACTGAAAAAAAAGAACTTGAAGTTAAGCATAGAGATGTTTCTGTTTTATAGTGTTAAGGGCATGTGATAGCCTTGGCTTAAGTCTCCTGTCCTGCATGCAGGGAAATACTTACCTTCTGAAGTATTTGGCTGAGGGCCAGTATCTTCTTTTGATAGACATTTCTGTTTTGCATATATATTAATCCTAAGGCAGCTTCCTTATATTGCATGTTTTAGGTATTTTAAAGTAATACTTAAGCTTCCCTGCATGTGGTCAAGTGTGAAGGTAAAGAAGTTGCAACACAAAAATTGAAAAGTTATAACTCTTTATTTTTTGTCAATGGAAATCATTAGCAGCAGTGTTTCTACAAGTGTATCACCAGCAATTTACATTTTCACTTTTTTATAGATTTCTTTGTTCTGCAGTTCTGTGATGTTGCAATCTCTATGTATGAATAAGGGAGTACAGGAGGGTTTGCTCCTCATCAAAAACACTTATTTTAGTTTGTTTTCTTTTTTTTTTTTCATTGGGCTAAAACATTGACCAGTTGAGATTGTCAGGATGGAGCCTCAGCCATTACTAACTTGAAGACACATAGCAGAAGTAAACACATATAGCTCATTTCAGCACTTTCTTTCAGAAAAAAAGTATGCAAGAGAACAACTAATTAATATCTGAAAGTAAAGAGTAGAGTGTCCTCAGGAAATAGAAGGGAATACTATTTCACAGAACAGATGGTGGCAGTTTGAGTAGTACAGCTGAAAAAATGGACTCAAATAGTTACTGTCTGATTTAAATTTGATGGTTGTAGTTTGGTTAAATAGGAATTAGCATACCAGTAGATTGCCAGGCACCCAGTATTACTGCTGCACAGGGTAAAACAGCACTGTTCAAGGCCAAGAATACAGCTTCCATGGGATGTGACAATATCCCTGGCTGTGTTTTACATGAACTACAGAGTGAGCTGGCACTTCACCTATGTGATCTGTTCAATCACAGACTCTCCTCAGGCTTTGTCCCTACCAAATGGCACACTGCTATAGTCATCCCTCTCCACAAAGGAGGAGTGACTAAAGACCCTGGGAACTATTGCCCCATTAGCCTGACAAGACTGATATGCAAAGCTATGGAATGCATCATCATGGACCTAATAAACAAGAATATAGGAAATCTCCAAACTCTGGATCCCACACAGTTTGGTTTTGTGAAGGGTAAATCATGCCTGCTCAACTTGGTCAACTTCTTTGAGTCAGTAACCAGAGCTGTGGATGAAGGCAATGTGGTTTATACAGCCTACTTTGATCTGGCCAATGCCTTTGATACCATTCCCCACTCAGGAATCATAGAAAAACTCACAAAGCTAGGCATCGACCCCTATATCACTAGGTGGGTTGCAAACTGGCTCACAGATAGAACACACAGTGTGAAAGTAGCTGACTCCAAGTCAGACTGCTGACCAGTCAAGAGTGGAGTCCCACAGGGATCGGTCCTGGGTCCTCTCCTATTTGGTATCTACGTCTCAGAAGTCCAGTCCAAACTGAAGGGACTCTGACTGACAAAGTTCAAAGACAATTGCAAGTTGGGAGCCATTATTAACTCTTCAACTGATGCTGACATCCAACAGAAAGGCCTCACTGAGACTGTCAGAACCATGGCCTTAAGCTCAATGCCAAAAAACGTGTCATCATCCCCTTTGGGAAAAAAACAGTTCCCATGAACTACCACATCGATAGTAGTCCATTAAACACAGAAGGCATTATAAGAGATCAGGGAACACAGGTTGACAGTAACCTCTCTTTTGACCACCACACTGCCACTGTGGTCAAAAAGTCCTATGTGGCACATCTCATTACTAAGGGTTTTGCATCCAGGAAGAAAGAGGTCATTGTCTCCCTCTACTCTTCCCTCATTAGGCCAATCATCAAGTACAATGCCCCATTTTGCATGTACCTCACTAGACACCTGCAACAACTGGAGAGGCTGCAAAGGTACCTCACAAAGAGGATCCTAGGTCTTAAACACTTGTCCTATATCAACAGACTCAAAAAACTCCAACTATTCTCTGTCTCATATCACCTACTTAGAGGCGATCTCTGCTTGACTTACAAAGCCATGTCTGACCCAGCTCTGTTAGAAGTGCTACATCTAAAGAAATCTCAATCCATCCGCACCACACATGCCAGAGTCCTCAGTCTCATTACCACAATCAACAGAACATGCTGGAGGGACAGGTTCATAATCCAGAGACTGCCCATGCTATGGAATAGACTTCCCATACATGTCAAACAGAGCACCTCTCTGGCCCTATTCAAGAGAAATCTTGATGAGTTGATGGAAAATAGAAAATTCACCCTGGGGATCACTCCAGTGGCTTTACTTGACAGAGACACTGGAAACTAAGGTCAGGTGGCATGATGCCAGGGTAATCCTATGGGCTAGGCTTGTAAAGGCTCCAGGGCCATTAGCCTAGTACACACCTATGCAGCTATGACCCTATGATTATTAGCCACATCAAACTGTAATATCTGCCTTAATTAAAAATGAAAAACAAGAGAACACATATTTGTGGTGTAATTGGAATTATTTGATCCATGTAGGCTGATTTTCCCTGTGTTAAATATCTGATTTAAGATGCCCTATTAGTATATATTATCTTGTAGTCCATTGGGAATGTAACTCCTTCCTAATAAAAAGAGGCTACAAGTGGAAACAACAAAAGATACAGCTAGCAAAACTGAAGAAAGCAGAGACAAGTGACAATGGTATACTATGTGACAAAAGAAGATGCATGTATTTTTGACTATTTCTTGGTCAGTTCTATTTCTAATATGCATGCTTAAATAATTATAATGTGAAATTTGACAACATTTAAAGCAACCATACTATTCTGCTTGCTAGGAATTAATGACTTTTCTTATAAAGGGGTCACTAGAATTTTTACATAAACAGTTGTTTTTCCTCATGCTATATAATTCTCACCATAACTGCATTTGAAAAGTAAACATTGTAAAGAAAAAAAAATCAGTAACTTTTTTGGAGTTTACACTTTCAACTGCTTTCCATTTTAAGTCAAATAATTCTGTCATCAAAATAGAATTTTCTGTCCACTAATTAAAGCTGTGCAGTTGAGAGGCTTTTTATGAAATGTCTTGCTGGCATGCAAGCTGCTATAAAGCTGAGCTGCAAGGAAGTAACCATACAAATCCAATACTATATCAGCCATCTGCAGCTGTTACCATTCTTCAGGCTACTGTGATGACTTTTACTATAGTTACAGATATTGTTGGCAATGTAGTGGTGATTCTTTCTATATTACAAAACAAGAAGCTACAGACTCCTAGTAAGTAATGTAGTTATCCATATTGTAGTTTATAGAGTTTACATGTACAACATTTTTTACACTATGAATTCAGTTATGTTCAGGAGTGGAGCTGTTAAAGCTAAAGAATTAGTTAATTCTGTTCTAAAGTTTATTACATATCATTTGCATGTGGTAACCTAGAACTGCATTTTAGATATCAGAAAATGTTACTAAATTAAAACTTCCACAGAGAATTTAGTTTGCATATCTTATTTTGCATTTTGCTAACTACACAGATATTTTACTAATCCAAGATTATTCTGGCATATGCTTTCTTACTAAATAATACTTCACGCTGGTATGATATAATGAATGAACTAAGCTGCTAAACAATTCTAAAACAAAACATATTTACTGTGGCAGAAAAGAAACAGAGACAAAGCATGCACATTTTTTTTCTGCTTGTGCATGCACATACACACACACATATATATATATATATATATATATATATATATATATATATATATATATATATATATATATATATATATATAGGTTCATAGGTTTATACTAGGCTATCTGCCCTAGGGCATTTATAAGCCTAGCCAGAGTTTTGCCTTTCTATTGAAGGATATTATGCCCATTATTTTGCTGTGCCTATATATATATCTGGAAAGAGAGAGAGAGAGTATAATGGGATGGAAAATATTTAGCAGCATAAAAAAAAACACTGAATAGCTTAAAATATAAAATGCTTTTTTAAAACAGTTTCTGTTTTGGAACAGTGGCTTATATCACAAAAGTTTACTGATATTATAATCTATACCTTATTAAGACATTATGACTGATGGCCAAAGCTGCTGTTTAAATATTAATCAAAGATGTACAGTTTTTTACTTTTCTTTCTTTTTTTCGTAAACAATATCTTAAGCTGATAAATGGAGTCTTTACTCAAAGCAGTAACATTTCAGACATGCTTAAAAGTGTTAAGAGTAAAGTGAAAATTCATGAGGATTTTTTATCACAAATATGGCCAGCTCTGGTAGGGTACAAGGGCAAAAGTCCTAATTGCAATCCCTGTGACCTGAGATCACTTAGCCACTCAGGCAGCTTGCAGGAGATGATGAGTGTGCCCATCCTAAGGGCAGGAGGGAGAACAGAGCGGACCACATATTGCCTCAAACCCTTGGAGGAGGGATAACAATAAAAATGCATGGCTTGGTGGCAGTTGGGCTCAGAAAACCACTACCTGGAGGTAGCCTTCAATGTCAATGTTTATAAGCATCCATCCACACAGGAATAGGGTACTGTGGGTTCTACGATGACAAAAGTTACATTAAGGGGAGGCGTGATGGTTGACAGAAACAGGGAAAAGAGACAAATAGCATAATATGTCCTTCTGGGTTTCAATAAATGGTTACTATTGCCGATTGTGGTACAATTTGAGCTTTACATTTATGCAAAACAAGATGAAAAAAATGAAGCAGTTCTTGATGTCTGAACTCTTTTGTGTCACCTGTAATGTTTCTGAATTCAGTACATTCAGTGACCTACTTAATGAGAATTGCTAATAGCTTCAAAATTCCTGATGAACACAGAAAACTTAAGTTTAATACCACTTTCTTGGGTGATGCACAGTTTAAGGATATGAATATGATCACCAGCTAGGCTCAATAAATGTATTCTCCCACAAAGACAGCTAGAGGTCAGTTTTAAAAAGGGTTAAAGTAAGGGAAAGAAACCACACCTGGCACAGACAGGTATTTTTTGGTGATTATTCTGATCTCCATCCAAGGTTTTCAAGGCCTGGTATTGTGGGCTGCTAAATATAAGACTCACCTCTTGAAAACCTGTCTGACATTCCCACACTACTGCCTGTGCTGTGGATAAAATTTGAAGGAAACATTTCCTTCATCCACATAACTGGACACCACTGGCCTATGTGTCAACATTCAGCAAGTTTATACCATAGACTGAGCACCACTTTCTTCAGACTAATGAAGACCACAAGGTCTCTGCATCAGACATATACCTGAATCATTCATCTGGAAGGAAATTAATCCTCTGACCATTAGAAATAGTAAATGGAACACAGCCTTTGCCACTTTTGCCCCTTCATATTGTACTATTAATGTGGCAAATTATTTTGGAAACAAATTAGTCTAGTTGCCACTATTCTACCACCAGACTAGTTTACATGTCTCCTACAACAGAAAATAAAGTTATTCTTTTTCCAATGTTTCACTTTTGGAAAAAAATACCAGTATAAGTTAAATTCTTAGAAGTTTCACTACTGTTTGTTATCCCAGCAAATTATATAGTGAAGCCAAGGACAATAAAGATGCATGTGGTATGCATATCTACATTTGCAAAGATATTTTTTTTTATATCTAACCTCTCACTGACTCAAGCACTTATATCCAGATTTGAAGATCAGTTCTATTTTTCTCAATTCATTTAACAGCTACAGTCATAGATTAACAACTTATTACAGTACTGGCAAAGTCTGATTGGACAAACCCTCTTTTCAACAGAGGCCTGTGGAAAAAAGCTCCACATTACATATTTTTTCCACAGGCAATTAGCATGAGCAAACAATAAAATATACAACATAAAACTGAACTATATACAGTTTTAACAGTTGATCACCATGTGAAGTACACTATAAAGTATTAATAGATGCTAAACATATGCATACCTAAATAATATTCAGGAACATTTTACAGTTTATATATTAAGTCACCCTGAAAGTTTAGCACACAGACAGCAGATAAGAATATGCAACTTTTATCCAGACAGTTATTCACAAGTCATGCAAACAGGTGATAAAGTATGAGGATTTTATATATACTTGATTTGGCTATATAAGGAAATGACTTATCAATGGTAATGGCACAAGAGCCGGATTGTTTTGTTGCTAGAAAATATGACTTTGACCTAGTGATGACCCATGTAAATGACCTGAGGCACTCTACCCAGTGGAATATGCAGAGAAACATGACAAAACTTCCTACGGATGTGCTACAGGCAGGAAAGACACTGGTCTTGAGAAGTATCTTGCTTTCACTAAGAATGATCTCTAGATAAGGGAAGGTAATTGGGTTTAATAATAGGCTCATACATCCCAACCATACCAAATTACTTGGTTTTTACTGAGTTTTGGGGTCCAAATGAAGGGTTGCCACGATTCACAAGTGGCACCCCTTTATTTCTGATTTCTTTGCTCTATAATTTAAACTTTTTCAAAAACTGCACTGTCGGAGCTCACATCATCATGTACCCGATGATGTCAGCTCCGTCAGGGCTACCAGCCAGTCGGAATTGAGCTCAAGGAGCTCACGTCATCATTTCCGGCTGCAAATGCGAGCGGGAATAGCAGAAGTGAGCAGAATAGATTAACGGCAATGGAATGTTTGCGAGTGGAATGGAGAAGATTAAGCAGCTCATTTTTGTTCGAGGAAGCTCGTTTTGCAGTTTAATGGAGATTCAGGGGATTACAATACAAGTAAGGAAGTGTGTGTGTGTGTGTGTGTGTGTGTGTGTGTGTGTGTGTGTGTGTGTGTGTGTGTGTGTTTGTGTGTGTCTTGGAAGTGATTGGTAGTATAAGATTTACAATGAGTGCAATAAAATGGTTCACTGACTGCCGCTCTCATTACACACAGATTGGCCAACAGAACTGGACCATATCTCCTATTCATCTAGGAAAGGTCGGGGCACCTCAGAGGGGTAATCTTTATAAATAACATGAATAATCACTGTGGAAAGTGTAAGCTCTTTTAGTTTTGGTATGCGTGTGGTGACCCAATCACCTTGTCAGATTACTTAGTTAAACCCACTGGTACCAAACTTCAAGCCTGCTTTCATTCCTTGCAGAACTGACTTTATTCTATGAGCCCTTACCTCAATGCTTCAGTGATAAAGTTGGTGCTATTCTCTCCCATGCCAAGAAAACATGCTCTGCCCATGACTCAAAACTTTGTTCATTTCAACTCGGCTGAGGACCCTATGAACTTTAAAATGGGTATCTCTGCATTTGATTATGCAAACACTGAAGAAATTGTGTCTGCTAAACTCATTGGATGTATAACTGACAACCATTTACTTATGGTCTGTGTTTAAAAGTTAGTTATGAAAAGCAGTATAAAGGTAGGCAGATTATACAAAGCAAGGGTACTCCTTATAGACAATGCACAGATTATAACAGCAAAATCTTTCCTGTCATTTCTGATGTACTTTGCATATCTTCTAACAAGAATTGCACTCCTTTAAAATATAAGTTGGAAGTTGGAACAGACCTACAACAGAATATTTAGATTTGTTGGAGGTCACAGTGCTACATTTCAGCACTGCATTTCAGTAAATGGTCTGTAATAGTTAGAATTCAACCACTGTCTTACACTTCTGCCCCTTTGTTTTACATGTAGGCTCTTCTATTCACCCAACACTCCCTAACTATGTGTCACTGTTATATGGAGACAATTCTTTAGTGAACTATGAGCCTTTGTAGGTCAGTTAGTCGAAGTACCAGAACAAAAACAGGTTTGCTCCTCTACAGCAACAGACATGCTCACGAACAAATTATCGCACAATATTATATTCAGGCTGGGCTAGTACACTGACTCACATGGACCCATTTCAGGCTCAGCCCAGGAACACTATCGGGTTAAGAAACTGTGCATGTATACATACTGGTGTGTGTGTGTGTGTGTGTGTGTGTATATACCCCCATGTAATACACCTGGTGGCTAGAATTATTCAGAGTCAAACCCTGTACCTTTGTTACAGGGTAAAACAAACCTAAAGTCCCTAGCCACCACCATTTCTGAGCTTTATCCAGATTTTTTGTTCAGAGTTCAAAGTTATGGTGACAAGTGACAGCAGAATTTGTATTCCCCCATTATTGCTTTGTTTGTCTAGGTTTTTTGTGCTGACAGTGCAGAGCTATGGTGAGTGAGAACTGAATTTGTATTCCCCCATTGTTGCCTTTGTTTGTCCACATTTTTTGTGCAAAGAAGTTGAGAGCTATGGTGAGAAGTGAGAACTGAATTCACTAAATAATAGCCATTAAGTTTAAATCTTCCTATTTTTCTGGAAACTGCTTATTTAGCATAGTGGTATGTTGTTCTGACTGTAGTGCATAGGGTTCTGATTTCAAAATTTGCCAGTGACATGCATGGCGGTAACACAGCATTTTATTCTAGCAACTTTCCAGAATTATACAAGCAATGTTTAAAATGTGTCCCTGTTTTTTGTCCTTTTGCCCCCCCCCCAAAAAAAACATGAAATTGAAAATAAATGCAAGAAGCTGTACAAGATGCCTATAGCTTACACTACTGTCATTCTATTTATAGTGTGGGTGTGGAAGTAGACTTTTATGATGGAAATGTTCTGAATTGGGCATTTTGTCATTATTGGTTCATGCATTTTGTTTCATTGCCTACAGTAGCCTACTGGAAAATGTTCAAACAATGCGCTCTAACAATTGTGCTGTATTTTACAAGGAATATAACTTAATAAAGTCAGGAAGGTGTATCAAAGAAAATAACATGTTTCTTGTTTTGTGTGCAAGGGGCCAATGATTTGAAAACAGACCAAATGTAATCTTTATCCACCACTGGCCAGATGCATTTTCTTTGCATGTGGTGTGGGTTTCAATGCTGTTTCAATGAATGTGAGCTTCAAGGGCAGAGAAGTTTTAATGCCAAGTCTATTTTCATTGTGAGATAGTATTGCTTTGTTTATCAGATGTCTGTTAGTGTTTGTGCAATGATGTGCTGCAAAATGTAAAAATAAAATCCAAATAATCATTGAAGAAGTAAAGCAGTATGCACACATTAGTGTTTATGGTAAATGGAAGGAAATAGCCACGTAATGGGACATTGAAATTGCTGTAGGGAGACTCAGGTGCTATATTTTGGTTGTCTGTCCTTCAGTTTGCATTTGATAGTTGGTATCCCACAATTCATTGGAGTGGGTGGGGTTGTGTAATTATGTATGCAAATTAGCTGTTAATCAGCTTACAGATTTGTACCTATTTTTAATGGTCCTTGTCCAGATTGTTGATGTTTCCAGGTTGAGAGGTATGAATAGGCTTAGTAGTTGAGGTTATTAAGTATGTCAAACCCCAAAAAAAAAAAAGTTCTGGTGTGAGTTCCAAGTAATCCAAATGTCAAACACACTGTTGTACGTTAAAAAAAAATAAAATATACTTTAATACAGTAAAGCTTTCAGGTTAACACCCTTCATCAGTACATAACTTCAAATGAATTAAAAAGTCTATAAATAGGGTAACAATCAAGTCACATGATCAGCCAGCCTAATAACATTTTCCATCAATTAAATGTTTAAAGATAAATCTCTAAAATGAGTTATTTTTAAGAAGTGCTTTAATTGCACCTGCTGTGCTGATACACTTGACTTAACAAATGTCTTTGAGCATCCTATAACTAAGCAAAAGTTTGAATTTAAATGTTCAGTGAATTGTAATACATCATGTATAGTATATTTGGCCACTTGTGTCAAATGCATAGCTTTCTACGTAGGGAAAACAACTAGAAAATTAAAGCAACACATTATAGAACATAAATCTGAGATTAGAAGGCAGTTATCAACTAATGCGTTAAGCAAACATATTATGGAGAATGAGGGTCATAGTTTTAAGTTTAGAGTAATAAGTGATGTTAAGTTAGGTATGAGGGGAGGAGATGTCAATAATGTGTTAGAGCTCAAGGAACTAGAATGGATCATTAGACTAAATGCAGAGGTACAACCAGGGTTGAATGTAGCTGCTAGTTTGAAGCCATGTTGGTTAAAAAAGAGAGGGAGTGCATTTAGAGAGCTCAATATTTTATTTCATGTCATTTTATTTTATTTTATCTCATTTTATTTCACATACCATTATATATGTAAATATATTCACTGGTATACACTTTTTTAGAACTAATTTATATGTATATCGTAAAGAGATATGTTTTCTAAAAATAACTAATTTTAGAGATTTTTCTTTAAATATTTAATTGATGGAAACTTTTATTAGGCTGGCTGATCATGTGACTTGATTATTACCCTATTTATAGACTTTTTAATTCATTTGAAGTTATGTACTGATGAAGGGTGTTAACCCGAAAGCTTTACTGTATTAAAGTATATTTTATTTTTTTTAACGTATAACAGTGTGTTTGACATTTTGTTATTAAGTATGTGCCAGGATGGGATGTGTTTGGAGATAAAATGTCCTGTTTCACCTGGGCTGGCTTACACCCCTCATATCAGGGCTTCCAGATACTGACTCAAGCCTTTGCTGCTCCCATAGTGCCTCACCTAGGTATAGTCATCAAAAGGACATTCCTACTTAGTAAACTAAAACTCAAAATTGGACAACATCATGATGACATTACTCAGTGCTTGGAGTCTAAATAAAATGTTACTAGTACTTGAGGCCCTTCTGTATCTCAAGCATATTCAGTAACTGAGTCATGGTTTCAGTGCAATGACAGAACTCACTTTACACCAGAATTTAGCACCTATCACCCTTCAGGCTATTGGTTAACTGCAGGGCAGTATCTGTAATTGAAAGAAATGCCATTATCTCAGGTCAAGTTACCCACAACCCTAAGCTGGAGCTCCTAGCTTTTCAAAACATCCTTAACCAATTCACCTATTGCTAGATTGCTAGATGCAGATTCACCATCAGTGATCCCCAAAGGTTTTGGAAATTTCCTTAATACCACTGAGAGAATAAATATCAAACCAAATTTATTCTTGCTAGAGGTCTTCAAATACCCAATCATAGGCTGGTGGCTTATACCTCTAAAAATGGCGTTTCCTAGACTTTCAAAAAGTAGTGCACTAGAGTAAATTCTAAAACTACCCATTCTTGACCTAGTCCTTACCATTGCCTCTAACCTAGCCCATGACTTCTCATCTCTGGTTAAGATGGACCACAATTCAGTCATCTTCTCTACCAGGCCTAGTGGTTCCACTCTACCATAAAATGAAACAGTCTTAGGGACTTTTTCAGGGCAGACATACTTCAGATTGTAGAAGACATTTGCACAATTCCTCAAATCCCCTGCAAATAGACCCAATGGAGAGTGCTGCTGCATTAAATAGTAAATAGTAAATATAGTAAATAGCTAGTATACAGAAAATACTTATGTCAGCACATAAGGAAGTCATGTAAGGAAAGACCCACTTCATTTAATAGAGATGGGCAGACATATAAACAGAGATGAAATAAATGGATTACAGAAAGTAAATAAGACTCAGAATATTAGGAGACTGGTAAAACAGATTAACAGTAATCAGGACTATTAAAAGAAACTCAGATGATATAATAAGAACACATTGGATATACTACAAATAGTAGTAACTAAACTAATAACAGATAAAGTATTACTACAAAAATGTATTGCAACAAAATAAATGAAGGGAGCAAGTAGAATGCCACCATGGCAGAAAGAATTATAACAAAGTTAAGACAAGAAGTATCACTGTTAGATGACTATAGAAAAGGAAACAGATCATCAAACATTCTGAGAAAGATGGATGTAGTAAAAGCAACACACATCCACTTTCCAATAACACACTAAAAATATTAGCCCAAGCAGAAAAACATAGAAGGTATATAGATAATGATAAAGGAAAAGGACAAAATTCACAATTTATTGGTTACCCAAGATGGTTCAGAGAGATTTGGGAAACAGAGGAAGAGCAATAAGAACGCAACTGAAAAAGAAGAAATAACTTCTGAAGAAGCATTTATTAAGACCTTTTAGAACAAAATAAAGATGACAGATGGATAAAAAAGTTATAGCTCTAGCTTAAAGGATATGAAATGGGAAAAAGTAACATCCCAATAAATTGAAACAAAATTAGGAAAAGCTCCTAAATGGAAATTCCTAGGTCCAGATGCAGAACCTAACTTCTGACTAAAGGTATTAACATCTTTACACAGACTATTCCCCTGAGTAAAAATTACCTACATGTACATCCCAAACAGACAACAACCTGGTTAACAACAGGAATATGTTACTCCTCCTTAAAAGTGACCTGCAAGCCATTGTAAGTACAGTAGGCCAATAATTTGCCTTGCAACAATATATTATGTCAGGTATCACTTAAGTCAACTGTTGGCATGGTCAGCAGCCATTTTGCTGATGCAATTTGGTCAGCAAAACAGCTACTCAATAGTTATACAAGATTGCTATAATACTAGGGTTAGGGAATATGCTCTTTCCCCATCATGTGATCTTGTACTTGGAATATTTAAGTAGCAGGGAATGATGGGGCCCTGGCCTTCAGTAAAAAAAAAATGTTTTTTAGTTGTATGCTATGAGGTTTTGCCTTGGAGTATGCACTATTTATTTTGCATGTTTGTATTATTATTATTATTATTATTATTATTATTATTATTATTATTATTATTATTATTATTATTATTATTTTCTGTCCCCCTTAAGGACGTCAGCTTTCTGAAGATAAACATTTCCGAGGACACCCATAAAGTATATACTAGAATTAATGCAAATGGAGTTTATAGACATCTAGCAAAATTTCAGTCATGGCAATAGGACACAAAGGTACTAAAAGAAAGTCCTATAAAGCAAAGATCATCTTTTGTTAAATGAAGCTACAACAGAGAGATATAAAAAAGGAGCATAATCTAAGTATGTCATGAATACATTGAAAAAGATCATTTTACAGCATCCCACATGGATTCAGCATGCTTATGGATGTATAATATGTCCGTATATTTGTCATTTACATTGCAGTGATTATAAAACAGTGGCAAACCACTTCGTAGTTTTTCATGACAAAGGACAATTTATTATCCTAAGGATAAAAATTTTAAGAGGGATATTCCAAGGTGATACTTTCTTACCACTGCTGTATTTTTTCTAGGCCTTAACATATTAAGTAATGTAACCAAAACAGAAATCATCAGAATAAAAAACGAAATGAGGACTACCACTGGCAAATGTAAAAACAGCTTTAATCACTAAAAGGTTAAGTGCTTTTGACCTTGCATAAAGACCTTCTTCAGAACAAATAATTTTCATCCTGATAAGTAATTTTATACCCCTAATAATTAAATATCAACCGCTTAAAAAATAAAGTAATTAATTCTTCAATTAAACAACCTTAAGACATTTTTAAAAATCTTTTAAAAATGCAACATTAACAAATTGCAATACTCAAACCATATCTAAAAAATAGAAAATATCATATAGAAATTTCATTTGCATTTGTCATAATAAGATTTTCTATATAAAATTGTTTTGTAATTAACACCACCATTTAGACCAGGTGGATTATAAGCATAAAACATTACCTGCCACCTAAGTCCTCTATACTTTAACTCTGCTTCCCTGTCACCATTAAAATTGCCAGGTACATGGCCAATAACAGCAAAATAAAATTTGGTGTGGCTTTCATTTAAAAAAACATATTTTGCCAATGCATTGTCAACATTCTTATTTTTGATGGCATAAAGGTGTTCATACATCCTATTTTGTAACTGCCTCTTAGTTTTTTCTATATAGAATGCAGTACACACTGAACACTTTGCCAAATAAATCACAAAGGTGGAACCACAATTGAACAACCCAGGCACTTGCCAAGTCCTATCACTTATACTAACCTCAAAGAATGGACCCTTGCTAATGTGTCTACAAAATCTACAATTACGGTATTTAGAAGTACCCAGAGTCCCTTCATTTTCAAAATCTTGGTGTCCTTTTTCCAGTAATTCTTTAAAATTCTTCATACTCTTATTAATAAACTGTGGTCCTGACCCCAAAATGGACTTCAATTCACTGTGGGCTCCTAAAATCCTCCAACTGTTGTTAATAATATCCCTACTGGCTCCACTATCAGTTGCGAACACAAAAGGCATACAGATTGACCAATCACTTGTATTGGAGGGACTAACATGATGCACTGTTTCCTTCTGCAAAAATTCTTTATCAACTCTAGAAGGGTAGCCCCTGTGTTTAAACCTATTGGGCAACTCACCCACAAATTTGTCTAAAAAGGCACAATCAGTGGTTAGTCTCTTTAGCCTAACCAACTGTCCATTGATGATATTGTGTTTCATATATGTTGGATGCATACTTGAATAATGTAACAAACTGTTACTAGTGATTAAAGCTGTTTTTACGTTTTCCAGTGGTAGTCCTCATTTTGTTTTTCATTCTGGTGATTTTTGTGTTGCTTCACCAATTGGAGGCTTTTTTGAAGTAGTTTTTTAGTTTATTGTAATTTTTACTGCTATCATGCTTCGAGAGGACACCATGGGTGAAGATGCTTTGTTGAATTTGGGTGTGCACGTTAATCCTATGAGCACTCAACCAGGAGATAGCAGTGGTGAATGTTTGAATTTGCAGGGTAAACCAAATCCAGTTTGACATGACATGGTTAGAAAAATTATGGTGGCTCCGGTTGTGGAGGTGAGAGATGTTATGAACTGTTTCCAGTTACCTGCAAGTATGCCGAGAGTGTTCCTTAACAAGTTATGGCTTTTCAAAGATTTGGAAGCATCTTGTTAAAACACAAGTGGTTGCAGTGGGACTTGACTTTTTTTTACAAAGCTCGGGCTCTCTCCACTCCCCTACCTATCCCCATTCTCACCCATGCCCACTTTCTTTACATATATACTCTTACCCACCACACCGCTTCCTCCTATCCAACCAACCACCCTCTCTTACTAATCTAACACCTACTTCACTCCTATAACCAACCTCACCTATCTTTCCTCCCTTACATTCTCACTGCTCCCCCTTACCCTCCTCACTAACTCCTAGTTTTCATTTCTAGTCACACCCTCTCTGCTTTCACTACTCTTATTCACTGCATTCTTTACTCATCTACCACTATTCCCTCTCCCTACCTACTCTCCTGTCATGCGGCGACTCTATCTCTTCACCACCTTTCTCTTCTTCCTCTGTCTGGCAAACTCTTACCATTCACCACTCTACTATCAATCCCCATTCACCTACTCTCCCCTATACTCCTAACACTGATGCTATATCTGACTCACAATTAATCCCACCATCTCCCTTCCCTATTTCACCATCTGACCTCTTCAAAGTTCCTACTTGTTCTAACTCATCTCTCTCCTCTGGTCAGAAACCTAGATTTCCTACAACCCTGAACTTTCTCTCTCTCTTATTCTCACTTTCTTTGACACTCTTCTTTTGGATGGAGACTTCCACCTCAACCCATGGCCTTCCACCTCTTCCTTGCACAATAACACTACTCATCCCCCTCACTTACTCCTTCCTACCAGTAATTCCCCTTCCAAATCTCTAAAAATCTTCTCTCTAAATATTCAAAGTATTGTAAATAAAGAAACAGGCCTGCACTCCTGCATATCTAACACATGTCTTCACATTCTTGCCCTATCAGAAACTTGGCTGAAACCTCACATCCTTAACACAGAAATCCTACCTCCAGGTTATAACATCTTTCACTCGGATAGAACCAATAAACAGGGAGGAGGGGTTGCTATCTTCTAATCTGAGCTACGTAACGTGCCTCCCTCTCCATCTCTGTTCCCTGCTTCTCACTTGTGGAAATACTCATTGTAAATTGTCACCTCAGCCCTCAGAAAAATTTGCCATAGTCTCTATATATATTCCCCCTGGTGATAATATTCCCATCCAAGAGAACTTCCTGTCCTGGATCACTCACCATATCCCTTATGAAACTATCATACTTGGAGACACTAATATAGACTGGACTAAATTGTCCTCCTCATCTCCTACCCATAGTCTTAACCTTCATGGTTTTCACCAACACATCTCTACCCCTGCTAGAATAAACAAAACTCCTCATCTGGACTCATCCTTGACTGGATCCTTACTTCAGTTGCTCACCTCTATCATAATCCCAGTATACTTCCCAACCCATTGAGTGACCACTCTCCAGTCTTCATGCACAGATTCACCCAACACTCACCTAAAGACCCTACTTACAGGGTATGCTGAATCCTTACCCACTTCGACTCACATTTTTAACTCCAAACTATCTGGCATTAATTGGTCCTTCCTCTATCACTTCCATCTCATTGAGGCAGTACATTCATTCAATAAGATTTTCCTTGACAAACTCGATTTTGTTGCTCCATTCAGAAAAATCAAAATCAAATCCAACTATGTCCTCTGGCTAACAAAGCAAACCCACTCAATTATGCACAAAATAGATTCTTCCTGGAAAGCCTGGGTAAAAAACAAGTCCCTTCTCTTACTGCAGACATACAGAGCGCTCAGAAACCTGACTAAAAAACTTGTCAACAAAGACAAGCGAGCTTTTTTTCCTCTAACAAAAGTAGCCCACACAAAAATCCATAAAAATTCTGGACCACCATTAACAACCTACTCCACCTAGGTAACCCCACCTCTCCCAACCCCTTTCCAAACAACACTGCTTCTGAAACTGCCTCCCTCCTTAACAGCTATTTCATAGAAACTATTCAAAATGTCACACTTAATACACAAAACAGTACATCTCGCTCAACACCTCCACTACCCCATAACAAAACTCTCCCCAATGCTTTTTCTTTCCAGCCAGTCCCAGTTACTACAACTAAATATCCTTAACAAACTTAAACCCTGCTCTCCCTCAGCAGACCGACTACCCCCTCATGTCCTAAAAATAGCTGCACAATCCACCGTCTACCCTGTCTCTGTCTTTATTAACCGTTCCATTTCAGAAACCTTGGTCCCTGACATTTGTATATCCTTCAATACTATCGCTCTTCACAAAGGCGGCAACTCTGCAGATCCCTCTAACTTTAGACCAATTGCTATCCTGCCCCCTATACAGAATCTTGGAAAAGTGCATCCATGTTTAGCTACTCAAACACCTTCTCGATAACTATCTCCTCACTCCTACCCTACATGGCTTTAGGCCCCACCATAGCACTTCTATTGCATTACTGTCATCTACCCAAATAATAGCTGAAGCCCGTGACAATAATCTCCTCACCTCCAGTCTTTTCCTCGCTCTTTCAAAGACCTTTGATACTGTCTCTCATTCTAAACTTCTAACTAAACTCTCAGACCTACATCTCTCTACCTCCTCCATCAACTGGTTCTCTAGCTATCTCTCCGGCAGGCAGCAATCTGTCCGCTGGCAAACTGTCCTCTCTCATTCCTCCCTGTTAATACTTGAGCTTCCCAGGGATCAATTCTGGGCCCCCTCCTGTTTAATATATTCACTAATCAACTTCACTCTGCTGCTAACCTCTCTACACTTCTACAGTACTCTGGTGACTCCACCCTCATTATCTCTGCCTACAACATCCCTGATCTACTAGCTCTCACTAAACAAACCTTTTCCTCTGTTGAAACCTGGTTCTTTGATAACCAACTCATAGTAAATCCAAAAAAAAAAAAAAAACTCCTTCTCTTCCTCCCTAAAACACTTGCTCAGCACAAAGCCTCTTTCTCTATATCTTCTCTCAACAACACCATTATTAAACCTTAACCCCATACTAAACTACTTATAGTTATAATTGACAATGAACTAAAATTTGATATTCATATTCAACAAAGAAAAAATTAAGGCCCACCAGAAATTTGGACTTCTCTTTCCTAATCAAACATTTCTGTCACCCTCCTCCAAACCCTCCCTCGCTCAGGCCCTACTTCTACCCTGCCTTCTTTATGCTGCCCCTGTCCTTACTCATGTTCAAACATCTCTTATCACTAAACTAGAGCAAACTTGTAACAAAATTGCCAGATTTGCCGCCAGTCTTCCTTACATATCTCACCACTGTCTTACCCTTAAATCACTCCACTGGCCAGAATTCTGCAAACAGCTACTTATACCCCAGCTAAATATTGCACACTCTATCCTGTATGACCTCTCATCCTGTCCCTCCATCTCCAATTTAGTCTCCTTCTATAACCCCCCCTCATCACCGCCGTACTGCCAGTAAACAACTACTTCAGTTATGCAAACCCAACAAAACATTGGTAAGACCCTTTACAAATACTCTATAGCCCATGTTTGGAACTCACTCCCTCTCAACATAAGAAACATTCAGCATAAATACCTGTTTAAGAAAGACCTTAAACTTTTTCTCCTGAAGACTTGGTCATGCCCTTGTCAACTCCCCACTTGAACTCGTCTCCCCTCTTTTCATCTGCTATTCTCTATCAATTATTTTTCCTCCTTGTACTTGTTATAGCAAGCTGTATTCATACTGTACTCCTAGCAAACTGTATTCTTACTGTACTCCTTTGTGTAATATTCTCTAAACCTTTTAATTGTTATTTGGCCTATGCTATATACTGTTGTTCTCAAATTTTGGAAATTGTACTTGTTAACTGTTATTTTACCTATGAAAATTTTTGACTTAAACTATACTTCTCTGACCCTACTTTAATATTTTGTAAATATCATAATTACTTGTATTATTTCTGGAGTTTTTCTCCTTGGGTCTCCACTGGACTAACCCGGTTAACAAATGTCAATAAATAAATAAATAAATAAATAAATAAATAAAATATGTGACCTATGTTACATGTTTGTGGTCTAGCCAGAGGATGATCTTCTCAGGGCTCAGACTGCCATGCTACAGCAGCTGAGGGGATGCGTGGATGGCATTTCTAGGCTATGACTGGAGATTCTTGATTCCATATGGCCATTGAATGGTATAGTGAAACTGCTGTTTTTTTTTTATTCAGGTACAATATTCCCAGGATTGCACAACACCCCCCACATGCAGACAAGTGCAGCAGCAGTAGTGTCACCCCTGACATGTATTGTGTTAGTGATGACCTACCACATACATCTGCACTTTCTCCACATGCACAAGTGAGGACACTGTCTACTGGAGGTATCCCCTCCCTACTACTGGTGATATGTGTCACTGTGAATTTATCTCTGTCAGATCAAATGTCAGTTATGGATGTCTGCATCTAACTACCATAGAGGTGTATTATAACTGCACAGGTATGTAGTAGCTGACTAGTATTGAATCCAGGTCCTTCCACATCTCATGAAGGACAGGGTAGAAGCCCTTGAGCTGCTTCATCCCATTGGAGACCTTGAAGTGCTAACCTATGCGTGTCTGTAGGTCCTGCCACTGCATGCAACATATGCCACTACCTTGGGAAGAAACAACTTATGAACCTATAATTCATCCTGGGATCACGTTAGTCACCCTGCTAGACAGGGGTCCAGGGAAGTAAATACTGTGGGAAGAAATAGACAGAGAATTGTTATGGCTAGGCTTGTATAGGCCCAAGGGCCACTAGCCTAGTACCAACCTATGAACCTATGAACAGCAATAATCTGATCCCATCATTGCAGTATACTTGTCTAACTTAGCTTTATCAGCTAAATCTGTGTTATATACTTTACTTCACAGATTAACTACACAATACTTATCAAGGCATCCCCATGCTATATAATGATGCTAAACAGATTGTTTTTCTTTCAACCACACATGATATTCATCTGTAGGCTGACATTTCCTGTGCATGTTTTTGTTATACCAGCCAAGGCATTTGTTGCTTGAAGATCCTACTGCTGGTAGTAGTGAAGGTTCATCATTGGCCTTCTTATTAGTTTTTTATTGTGGGCATATATCCAGGTGCTCTATTATGATGCTATGCTGGATGCAGCAGGCAACAAATATATGACCTTTAGAAGTGTGCAAGGTAGTGTGCACTTGATCTGTTCAGTAAATTGAAATGAATCTTCAGTAGTCCAAAGACATTCTCTTGGATGTCCTTTAAATTGTTATGGGCATGACTGTAGAATGCAGTGGGTCTGTATGGGCTTCAGCAACCACTGACTCAGTGTGGGTATCCAGAATAACCTAATAGATATCCATGGAGTGTGTGCCTGGACTACAACATGTGACCCACGACACTGGCATGACAGACACTGGCACATGCCTAAACCCTGGTTGTGAGATAGCATGCCAGTGATGTAATATCTGTAGTTGCATACCTTCTGCAATTAACTGAACAGCAGGTCTTTTCATATGCCTACCTGTGCATCATCTACTGCACCAAGAATGCTTGACAGGTGTCATAGTTATAAGAATCTCCCCATTATGAATGTTATTTCCTCTTGTATTACTAGAACCTTTATGTAATAGTCCACATTGTCAGCAAGTAACCTAAGACTGCAGGATGCAGTTGGCAGATGTCTTGACATACGTCTCCTGTGTCCTGTGTGAGTCTTTGGATGGTGCGCATAGTAGCATCATTACAACAGTTCTGAACCCAATGTATATATAAATTGGTCTGTCTCTTCCACCTGCTACTTCTAGTGACTGACACAGTATAGCTTGTCCAGTGACTTTCCATCTAAGCAATATCTGACCAACTGCTCTTGCCTTGTCAGACTCGTATAAACTTCACATCATGAGGCACCTTTTTCTGCAGTGATGTAGGCCAGGTGACTGAACGCTTTTGCAGAAATAGTACCATCAGTGCCTATTGTATAGCTTATTAGAAATGGATGGTTGTCCATGTTTTCAAGTGGAGTTACAATAATGCCCACAGTTATAGACTCATATATTTACATCCTTGTGGAATTCCACATAAATCATCGTGCATTCTTCTTACACTTAAAAAGAATCACATTGCTTTTTAGCAACTATGGTGCTGATTCATTTGCATACTTTATTTGCTTTCTTTTTGTCCATGGCATGCTTGTGATATGCACTCCCCTTTCCTATACTTATGAATCACATTCTTTGCATGCACTTGTCTTCCCATCCACACACCAGACAAACAACTGACTCCAGCTCCTCTTCTCATTTCTCTGTTTCTATTTCACTCACATCATCATTCTCCAGGCTCAACCTGACATGTCTGGGGTCTGTGAGATCAAGGATGCTGGAGCAGTGTCACACTGCTGTTGAGGAGTGAGCCATAGTCCCCTACTACTTTTTGGTAGCCTTGTAAGCTCTGCAATATCTGCCTTCAGGAGTTGTATATAAACTCCTCTGCATATGCAATCTCCTGACCAAGAGGTTTACTACTTGTAGTGCAAAGTGAAGCGGTCTCTTAATATTGGTGTTGCAGTGAGTTTAGGCAGCCTCCCTCCTTCCCCACAAGATGGGTCAGATGGAATCGTCCACACACTTCCTCCACACCCATCCAGTCCCTCAAAAGCCTGGCCTACTAGTCATGCATTGGTCATCTGCTTTGCATGCATTTTTAGCATGTACTTTTACTGTGCCAGTTTACACATTGTTTATGAAAATGACACTGTGCTTATAAAGAGCTATTTAACTTCAATGAGCAATTTATAACATTCCCCTACAGATTACTGTGTCCTGCTCCTACTCCCTTCAGTGTCTTCTTTCCATTTCACAAATCTAAGTCTTATACCAATGTATTTATTTTATTTTCATATTTGCATTTGTTGGACGGAGTACGGATCCTGTTCATGATCAGCCCAGGGATTCATGAAATTTCCAGTAAGATCAAAAATAACACATAGTAGTCACAGTATAATGTTATTATTCTCAGACAGAATATATATTTTAGACAATTAAAATTACACACACACAATAGTCATAGTATAGTTGTTACATTTTCAGACATAATACACAATTTTAAACAGTTAACAGTATAATACACATACAACGTATGTCAGAAAAGTAGATTTATGCAACTTTAATTTCAAGGAAACACTTAAATTTGGCTTGTTTGAATAAGGAGGACTTTAGTTCTGAGTTGATTTTAGGAAACAGTTTAATAGATTTTTGTCTGTGTATGAATAGCAGCACAGATTTTAGAGAAAGACTGTAGAGGGCATGCTCAGTTGAATGTAGCTTTGAATGATGGGGATCAAGGGTGGTATTATGCACTGGAAGGGATCTAAAGTTGTATGGAGTAGCTTTGTTAGGTAGTCTGCTCAACAAGAACAGAAGGTTAGGGAGTCTGAAAACTAGGCCTGTTGCAAGTGCAGCGGTTCTGAGTTACAAAGGTAATCAAAGATGAAGCCCTGGCATTCTCTTCTGGGAGCTTGGGCAATAAATCTGCAGGTGTTATTAATGGTGGTTTTTACACTTGTGAGATTCTTACTACATGCAGTAATCACTATGGAGGGATGGTATTCCACTTGGAGGTGAAAGTCCCCCTTTTTCAATGGCAGCTCTTCCTTCAGGCGAAAGTAAGTGAGAAACTTTGAAAAACCGGAAGAGCCGAACTTTTGCTTTATTATTAATCTTTTATACATTTTTTTTAATTTATAATAGTGATCAGTTTCTATTGCCTCCTAATTGGAGTGGGTAATTTCCTAGTTACTAGGTACCTTGTCCAACATTTGATGCATTCAGTTGAGTAAGGCTTCTTTTTTTTTTTTGAGGGTATGAGCTGTCCTTTAACTAGCCTGCTGGAAAGCAATGATTCAAACTATTTCATTGCTTCATGGCTAATCGGGTTCCTATTATTTAAGCAAATGCTTAAATTTGCAAATGCTGTTTCATCGAGCGTGATTACATGGAATGGCAAAATACCAAAAGCACAGAATAGAGATTTTTTTTTTCCTAGGGAAAAAATCACTAGGCCGTTTTCAGGACTTTGCCATTTCCTCCACTGTGGTGCGATCCCAGAGTTGGTATATTTAAGTAGGGGGGTTGCGAGGGGGTGAAGCCTCCCACTTTATTTTGTGTTTGGATTTTTTTTTTTTTTTTTTTTATGGATCAGCGATTTTTTTCCCTGGAAATAAATCACTGATCCATGTGTTCGATATTTTGGATTTTCGGATATTGTGGGTCGATTATATAGCTTTCGCAATTTAGTGTGTTCGCTAATATAATATAGACCTGGCTAATCCATGCAGAGATAAGAGTTTATTAATAGCTGGTCGTCCTCTGTATGAAAGGCCTTAATGTAGCCTAAAGAAGGCTCCTTTTGGTTTACATTTGTTCATATTGGTAAATATATAATTTCTAAAGGTGTACAGAGCAGTCATAGCATGTCTAACAAATGGCAATCTATGCTGTAGGGGAGAAAGTATTCTATGTACCTGAAGGCACTCAGTGAGTAGGATATAAATCAGCTTTTTAAATATTTTACCAAGGGCAAGAAAGTAGAGATTGTGTGAAAATTATTTGGCTGGATAGTTTGGATGATATTGAAATAGGTTCGGCAATGGATTGGGTTAGGCAAATATTAAGGAGGTGAGTGAGATTGTGGATGAGGTACTCTTGGCAAGGGGAAATGAACCAAGGGCCCAGCTATTGACATCTGATGGGAATCCATTTAGCAGGGTGGCTACAACTTTGTGCGAATTCTTTTGAAGTAAAACTATGAGGTTGGAGGTTTCAAGTAAGGAGTTGTGCTATGTGCGCTGGAACTGAGGGTTCTGATAGTGGGGAGTCATGAGATTTCTTTTAAAAAGTTTGGGGATGGAGGCAAAAAATTTTTTATAAGTGGATTGTTATTATTTCAGCTATGCCCTAATATCTTCTTAACCAAACTCACAAATTTCTTTCTGGTTAAACCAGAGGGAAGTCTCTAATGAGATTGGCTCTGTGTTTTTGGTGGCATTTTTGGCACAATCTCTGAGTTTGGTAAAATGCATCCTCTGCATTGCATTTAAATCTGCCTTATATTATGACTCTAAGTCTAGATAGAGATTTTAGTTCTTTAATGATTAACTTAGTTGGGGGCTTAAGTAACCTGGAGATTTTGCAAAATATTTGTTTTGAAGAGCTGGTTTGTGGTTGGTGAGAGAGTTATCAAGGATGTGGGGGTCTTGTTCACTGTGTTTTTGGGAACAGTTGGGTTTTAAGAGCTCATTTCTGAGTTTATTAATATTGTTCTGGGGATTTGTGGTAGATGAAGATGAGTGAAAGAGATGGTTTAAATAATGTAGTATAATGTAAAAGGCTAATTCAGCAATGGTTAGTGATGTTGGTGGATGGATGGTTAGGTTTGAGAAGGAGTGAGGTTATTTGTTAGTTCTAGATCAAGGCACGAGTGAATGCAACTTTTAAAGCTAGGTATAGAAGATCTTTGAGTAGTTGAGTGATGCCATCGTTCAAGATAATATCCTATATATTTATGTTTGTGAAGTTTTGGAAGTCAATCTCAAAATTACCCAGAATTAATTATTTTTTTCATTTATGGCAGTATTCACTGTATCCTGGAGCAGAATACAGAAAAAAATAATGAGAACAGAAGGAGGTGAGGAACTCGCTTCAATAATTAAGTGAGGTCTCTTTTTGTTGTTGCTATTAATGGAAAGCCACCAGGAGTAATGGTCATTCTTTAAGGAATTTTGAGTATACGAGGAAATGCTAAAATATTCTTTAACAAGTAGTAGGAGACTCTCCCTCTCCTTGAACCAGATCTGGCATTAAACAGGTTTGCACAGCCTGGGAAGTATTCTTTTAGGACAGGGCTATCATGTTTAACCCAAGGATCTGAAAGAATGAAAATATATGATGCCTGTGTAATAAGTAATGTGTGTATTAATTCTAAATATATGCCTTACTTATTACACAAGCATGCATTTATTCTAATTGTTAAGCATGTCCCTACATTTACAGCACCATTTTCCAGTATGTGGAGGCTATTTGAGATTTCAGAAGGAGGATGAGTTTGCTAGGACTGAATGGGGCCTGGACTGAGTCCAAATTAAGTTCAGAGAAGGAAAATGTGAGGAAGATGTAGAATTTGAAGAAGATGTGAAATGGATGAGTTTAGAATTCTTGTAATATATTTTGCTATGAATTATGGTTGGGGAGCTACACTGGCTGAGTATGGGTGGAAATAAGTTGTTCAGACTAGGTTTGAGAAACAGTGGTGTGGAGTATCTGTACTGGATATTTATAGTTGTGTCAGTAATTGCTTTATGAATATCTGGTCCTGGTGTTGACAGAGAGGGGAGCTTGAAGTGGTGAACTGCACAGTTGAGATGGCAAGTGTAAGGAGAGGGAAAGACTGAGAGTTTAACTGCATTTTGACATGGTGCTTGTGTGAGTGAGTAGTGAAATGCACAATCTTGTAGATAACATGTGAGTAAGCAGTACTTGGCAGTGAAAGAATGAATGTTCAGTTTTATATGTGGTCTGTAGTTGAGGGATGATAAAATGCTGGGCTATTGTGAGTTGGTTGGAAATGCTGGGTTACAGCTAAAGTGGTAGAGAGTTCTTTAGTGTGGCCACTCTTGTCAGAATTTCTACTCGATTTCTTCTTCTACACCTGGACAGAAAGACTTAAGTTTTTCAACTTAGTTTTTTCTCTGACTATTCTACTGTTATCATGTTATTAAATCATAATTTTTGATTAATATAATTACAAGCTGGTAGAACTGAACATGGATTCCATTACTCATGGATATTTCAAGTAAGAAGAGCATCAGATAATTTCTTAGAATCTGGTATTAAATTTGATATTCAACAGACATCACTTAGAGATGAAAATGTTGCTCTACTAATAAGCAAGATAACCTACAATAAGTATCAAACAATCCAGAATGATGGGAGTTATCAAGAAATATTGCAAAAACGAATAATGTTAATTACTAAAAAATATATGATGAAAAATAAAAAAAACATATAAAAGACTTATGGACTGGGGTAAATCACATGCTTAATTTTATAGAAGTGAAAAGATCATGTTAGTTCGAATTTGGGATTCAAACTCAAGACATCCAACATACTGTTATATCTTTTCCACTTGGCCAGTACAAGCCTCTGGTCAGATAGGTATTGAGTTTCACCTTAAGAACTTTTAGGCATAGTTATTACTGTCAAATTACAAACACACACTCACACACACACACACACACACACACACACACACACACACACACACACACACACGCACACACGCACACACACACACACACACACACACACACACACACACACACACACACACTAAATTACATGTGTTAAAAAGTCAGTTGAAAGACTGAGACTGTAACCTTTGAAATGATTTGAAAATTAATGGAATGTGCACAGCATTACTGAACTGTACTCAGAAAAGCTGTAGTGCACTAAGTTAATTGTTATGTGCATATACCTGTAATAAACCAGTTGGATGAATTTATTTTTTATTTTATTTATTTAACATTTGTTAACCAGGAGAGTCCGACTTGGGTCAAAGCCAATTTTCAGCAGAGGCCCAGGGAGAAATGCTCCTGACGCATGCCTTTGTAACATGAGAGGAAACCAGAGCACTTGGTGAAAACCCACATGAATGCAGGGAGAACTTGCAGAATCTGCACAGAAGGCACTCCAGCCGAGAATAGAACTGGAGTTCCTCTTGCTGTGAGGTGACAATGCTACTGCTGCACCACTGCATCATCCAGTTTTATTAATTTTTATTAATCAAGCTTCAGAGAAGCATTATTTTTTTATCCTTGTAAATGAGTCACATTTTAACAAATGCAAAATTACCTAGAGAAACTATTTCTGTGACTGCAAGTCTAACTAAGTGACATATCGGTGGTTTGCAATAAGCAAAATACATTTATTCCATAAACTGTGATTAATCTTTCAGAGCTGTTTCTGTCCCACTCATGCAGAGCAATGCAGGACTGTGTGAGTAACTGCTGCTTCTGAAAGGGGTATGTACTAACTGGTAAAGGTGAAGCAATTTTTTGATAGATTATTGACTCCTCTACTTTGTTAAGTAGATAAAACTCCCATGCCTGTACAGAAACATATGCCAACCAGACTAAGGGATTGTACATGGTGCTCATTGAGTTGTTCTCGTGGTAGTGAGCAGGAGTATTTTAATTTATTTTTTTTTTTACTGGGAAATGCCGACTTGGAACAAAGCCATTTTTCAGCGGTGGCCCAGGGAGAAACGCTCCAGATCCATGTCTTTGTAACATGGGAGGAAACCAACACAAAAGCAGGGAGGACATGCAGACTCCACACAGAAGGCACCCCAGCTGAGAATCAAACTGGGGAACCTCTTGCTGTGAGTCAACAATGCTACCATTGCACCACTGTGCTGTCCACATTTAAATTTAGTATTTCATTGAAATGACTTTGTGTACACATAAATCTGTGTGTTCTACAACTACTTCTCAAAGTTTATGAGTTACAGCTGCTGTATTCTCCTACAACATAATTGAATAGATGATAGAAATGTTAATAAACCTTAGAAGAGCTCCTCAAGTCATCACTGCAGACTTGCTAGAATGAAATACATCCACAAAACAACACTACATTGGCACACATCAGAGATGTGCTGCTATAAATCAGCACTTACTTTGTTTCCAACAGCAAATCACCACAATTGTCAGGCAACCCACTACCTTGTTGAGAAATCTTAAACACACACACACACACACACACACACACACACACACACACACACACATTACTTCATCGAAGTTTTATTTCCATGAATACCTAATCATTGACTGCATTACATTAAACATCCATTCATCAAAAGTTCACATCAGTGAATGGTTTTCATAGGGAAGGAAGTTAGTTGGACATCATTAAATATTTGCCCTTTTCCACACTGTAGTGCGATCTCAGAGTTAGTATATATAAGAAGGGGGGTGTGAGGGGCACAGCCCCCCACCTTGGTCAGTTTGAAATAATGTAGTGTGTGTGATGATTGCTGTGGTGGACAAGTAATTCCCTTCCCTATGAAAACCATTCACTGTTGTGAACAATTGATGAATGGAGGTTCAATGTAAAGGGGTTGGTGATTAGGTATTAGCAGAAATAAAACTTTGATGAAGTAATATAGATCCCACACAGACACATACACACACACACACACACACACACACACACACACACACACACACACACACACACACACACACACACACACACACACACACACACACACACATTTCGGTATGATAGCTAGCATTATCATTCCACGTCTATGATTCTAGCTTTGCTTAAGCAGGGGGCTTTCTCTGTAGGAGTTTGCAACTGGATCTTAAGCACCAAAGAAAACTAAAACATTGCCACTTTTTTTAATTCACATTCTTCATAGTTTCACCATTAGTGCATACGTACATACATACATACATACATACATACATGCATACATACATACATACAAATATTTTAAGCACGGGAATTAATGCCTTTCTAGCTTGCCAATATACAAAAAACACTTGTTCCCATAATAAGTGCTGTTATTAAAAATATCTAAACTAGTACTTGCTTTAATTTAGTTTGGTAGTCTTTTTGATGCATCAGTTACTCTGTCAGAGAACCAATTAGCACACTTCTCATTCCTATAGAATCTTCTACATAGGTTGTCTGATGATTCTCTACTACTTTTTAATAACTCCAAACATTCCCAGAGGTAGTTGTCTCTAAATGCCCTATATATCTGAATAACATCTCCTCTTAGATATCTGTAAGAGACACTGTACAAATTCAGATATTTTAGTCTTTCGTAATAACTTAAATTTTCACATCCATGAATACCCTTGCTATATTTCCGCTGTACTCTTTCCAGTTTACTCATGCTTGTTTTCTTTTAGGGTTTCCATATTGTTATTCCATACTCAAGTTTGGGTCTAATGTAACTAACAGACAGTGACTTCATTATTTTTGATTTACTAGACTTTATAAACCTTTTTATACAATATATAGTTCTATAACTATCATTAACTAATTGGTTGACATGATTAGAAAAACTCATAGCTGAATATACCCATATGCCCAGGTCTTTAAATGAGTTTACAGTTTCAATCACTGTGTGCTGTATTAAATATTCACCTTTCAATTTATGTTCCCCAAATCTCATATGCTTAGTTTTTGATGTATTTATTAACATATTATTCTCATGTGCCCAAATGGACAATTTTGTCAAGTTATTTTGCAGACATGCCTTGTCAGTAACACATGTAATCAGTTTACCCAATTTCAGGTCATCTGCATATAGACAGTAGAACACCTCAGGTGAAAAAGTTAGGTCTGAAAGATACAATCTAAACAAGTAAGGGCCTAGGCAGAGCCCTGTGGGATACCCTGACTGTAACCAAGGATTTTGCCTGTCCAACTGATGTATGATACTTGCCATATCTTATTTGTTGCCATGCAGCTATCCATCTTGTCAAGAACACATCAATACCTAGTTGTACTAATTTATTGATCAGTGTTTTGTGTATGGCTCTGTCAAATGCTGAAGTTACATCACAGCACAATTTTTCATTCATAGCTATTATATTGTTATAGAACATCATGTTACAGGTGGTAACAGATATGTTTTAAATGGGTCCCCTTCAGTAGATCAAACTTTTAAATGTTCAAAGACGATATGGCCGAGACCATAACTTTGAACATTTAAAAGTCCAAATGGACTGAATGGAGATCTGTGGACAGTGCAGAATGGGAAGATTTCCCTTTTCCGCAATGTAGTACAATCTCGGAGTTGGTATATTTAAGTAAGGGAGGTGGGGGGTGCAGGGAGACGTAGCCCTCCTGCTACAGCAGTTTAATTATGTTTTTTTTTGTTTTTTTCATTTTCTACTTCAGTGTTCGAACTATTACAGGTTCTAACATATGGTCCAGGCCATATTTGGTTCGAACTTGTAATATGTTCAATCTATGGAAGCAGATCTTTTTTAAACATATGCATACAGATATATGGTTTCAAGTCCCAACCTATCCAGTTCTGACAATAACTTATCCAATATTACCTTCTCCATTATTTTTCCACAACATGAAAGTAGACTTTAGGGTCTATATGACTCTGGGTTGGTCCTAATTCCTTTTCCCTTAAAGACAGACAATAAGTACATGTCTCCAATCTTGAGAAATCTCCCCATATTTATATGACCTATATAATAATAAATATAATGGCACTGTAAGTTATTGTTGACGTGTTCTCAGGTCATTGTTACTATTTCCGTCTCCTCTCTGTGCTTTGTTTGGATCCACAAAACGAGATGAGAGCGAACACAACAACACACCAAAACTTAATGCAAAGGTTCGCTGGAGAACCAAATAAGGGCCTGAGTCTAAAATAAAGGCAAACAGTTTATTTCCACAATGCTGGCGATAAAATTGTTAAAAAACAAATTGCATTAACGCTGCCAATAGAAAATGCGTTTTCGTACACCTTCCTCAGATGCAAATACCCCCTGTTAGCTAAAATCAGTGCTTTTATATAAACATGTTACTATCTAGAACCAATCATTTGTTAATTCATTTACCAATGAAATTGTACCTTTTATAAAACTTACAGATTCAAATACAAATAAAACTCTTTACATGTCTACCTTGTATAAACATTTTATAAAACATTTTGCTAAAAAACCTCAATATAATACTTCATGTATTAAATCACAGTAAATACAAATCCTTGTTTGTATCCACTTTGCGCAGTTCTTTTCAATATAATCTAATTTGATTCCAGTATCTGGAGTTACCTGGATGTCACTTGGACAACTTATCACCCCTTTTGTGGAGTAAAACTGTTTTGCATAAGATTTTGTAAATATATCTATAATCTGTTGTGTCTGAGAATAAATTTTATAATCTGCATACGGTTTATTAATTTGTGTGTCTTTACTCCTTCCACATCTTATGTATCTAGAAAAACGTTTCCTATTATGCTCAATATCTTTATATAAATTTTCTTCAATTTTTTCTTGATCTTGTCTCACACTATGCTTAATCTGTTTATCCAGCTTGTTTATTTCAGTTTTCAAAGTTGCAGTTTGACGTCTCTTCCATTTCTTATATTTTTTGTCTCTCACCATAATCAGATATCTTGTTCTTATGGAAATATATCCTCCTGATGTTGTGTACCTAGATTCGGATGTTAAACATTTTTTGCACTCAAACAATTTCTCTTTCAAAACTTTCCACATTCCATCTGCAGTTTTTCCACTGAATGCATTACTCCAATTAGTTTTACATAGTGACTGTTTTGCTTCCACATAATCTGTAATTAACCTTCTGTGCATTGGCTTAGATTTTGGTTTGGCAGAATTATCTAGCAAGAAATTAACCTTTATAACCGCATGATCACTGCAGATCAATGGTGGTAAAACTTGACATGAAGTTCCAGTAATTTCTTTGGGAACACAAACAATGTCAAGTATACTCCGTCCCCTGGTAGTTTTTTTTTTTTTTTTACAATCTGAAGCAATTGTTGTTCCTGAATATATGCTATGAATAATTTCGTTACTAATGTTGTTGAAGCAATATTATTCCATCTGTTTCTGGTAAATTTAAGCCCCCAGCTAATATTATTCTTCCTTCCTGTGTTTCATTCAAGAAATCTATCAATTCCTACAGGTCATCTGCACTTAACTTTGGTGGTCTATACACTCCAACAATCGTTATATGTTCCAAGGTTGTATTTATTGTCACAGTTACACATTCTATAGTATTGGTATTATCATTAAACATGTAATAATCACAGGTCTCATAGCTATCTTTAATCCCTACCATAATACCTCCACCTGATTTTTTGTTAGAATGTCTGTTACAGTAAAAACATTTAGACCCTGACAGAACTGGTTTCCAGTTATTGTTCTTTAACCATGTTTTACAAACAATAACAACATCAAAGCTGTGGGAACATAGCAAATTTTCCAATAAAAAAACTGCATTATTAATGCTCCTAGTATTAACAACTATCACAGAGGCATCACATTTTGCTATCTGTGAAATATTAAATTTTCAACCTGGCAAAAATCCTGCCTAGTGTTTGTCAAATACTGAACAATATCTGCTGCAAAAATTATCTTCCCTGAACTTGATAAATGCACACCATCCTGTCTGAACACGTGTGCCCCAAACTAGGCTTGGATGCTCTACATGTTTCCATTTTTTAAAAACAACATATTTTTCCATGTAGCTATTTACCCAAAAAATCTTTTCATTCTCAGTGACCTTACTATCCTTTCTATAGGTGATTTGTGAAAAATATGTCCTAACACCAGTACAAGCTATACTATCTAAGAGCAATGTCAGTTCCCTACTAACAGTCAGAGAGTCCTTGCAGATGAGAATATTTGTACATATATGAATAAAAACAGATCCATACTTCCTTACATTAAGGCTTTCCAAGGCTTGTCTCACATCTTCTATTTTGCTTCTGGTAAGCATAACACTATTCGATGTTTATTATCATCTCTGCAATTATACGTATCACTTCCTCTAATAATTGAATCACCAATTACAAGAATATCTTTCCTGGCCAGCTCTGAAGAATCTTTAGCTTCTAATACAGTAATATCTGCTCTATCAATTGTTACGAAGGATAGATCTTCATAACTATGTCTTATTAATCCCACTCTTTTCATTGTGTTTTATAGGTTCATAGGTTCATAGGTTGGTACTAGGCTATCGGCCCTAGGGCCTATACAAGCCTAGCCACAACAATTCCCTGGCTATTTCTTCCCACAGTATTTACTTCCCTGGACCCCTGTCTAGCAGGGCGAATGACGTGATCCACACGGTGAATTTCCTATCTCCCATCCAATCATCAAGGCTTCTTTTGAAGAGGGCCAAAGAGGCACTCTGCTTGACATGTATGGGCTGTCTATTCCAGAGTCTGGGGAGTCTCTGTTTCAGGAACGTATCCCTCCAGCATGTTTTGTTCATTGTGATGACAAGATTTAGATCCCTGGAGTATGTGTCTCTGAGGGATTGGGATTTCTTTAAGTGTAGCATGTCCAACAGCTCTGGGTTTGACATGGCCTTGTATGTTAAGCAGAGATCACCTCTGAGTAGACGATATGCGACAGAGTATAGGTGGAGTTTTTTTTAGATGGTCAACATAGGGCATATGTTTAAGGCCTGTGATTCTTTAAGTGAGGTATTTCTGTGGCCTTTCCAGTTGTTGCAGATGTCTTGAGAGGTACATACCAAACAGGGCATTGTATTCTATAATGGGTCTAATGAGGGATGAGTACAGTGGGACAATGACCTCCTTTTTTCTGGATGAAAAACCCTTAATGACGAGGTGTGCCACATAGAAGGATTTCCTGACTGTTATGGTGATGTGGTTATCGAAGGTGAGATCACTGTCCACCTGTGTCCCTAAGTCTCTTATCACACTTTCAGTGTTTAGTGTACTGTCACCTATGTGGTAATTCACAGGTACATGTTTTTTTCCCAAAGGGGATAACTATACATTTCTTGGCATTGAACTTGAGCTCATGGCTCTGGCACCAAGCATCTTTTTCTGTAAGGTCCTTTTGTAGAATATCAATATCATTTGAGGATTCAGTAATGGCTCCCAGTTTGCAGTCATCTGTGAATTTTGTTAGCCAGAGTCCCTTAGTGTTTGCCTGTACTTTAGAGATGTAGATGCCAAACAAAAGTGGTCCCAGGACTGTACCCTGAGGTACTCCACTTGTCACTTGACTGGAGCTGGATTTGGAGTCGGATACTTTTACAGTGTGGGTTCTGTCAGTAAGCCAGTTGGCAACCAATCGAGTGATGTAGGGATTAATGCCCAGCTTAGTAAGTTTATAGGTTCATAGGTTCATACTAGGCTATCTGCCCTAGGGCATTTATAAGCCTAGCCAGAATGTGTTTGGCTTTCACCACCCATTTTAAATTTATTTTGCTATGCCCTTTTTCGAGGTTAGTATACTGTGCCTCTGTCTAACAGTGACACAGAAGTGATACCCGGGGTAACCCTACGATCTCCCATTCACTCATCAAGATTCTTCTTGAAGAGAGTCAATGAGGGACTCTGCCTAACCTGGACTGGGATTTTATTCCAGAGTGAAGGGAGCCTCTGGGTTATGAATCTGTCCCTCCAGCATGTCCTATTTATTTCAGTGCTGGGGTTAAGTCTCTCGAGCACGTAGCTCGATGGGATTTGGATTTTCTGAGGTGCAGCATGTCCATTAATTCCGGGTTGGACATGGCTTTATACATCAGGCACAGATCGCCTCTGAACAGGCGGTATGCCACTGAGTAGAGCTGGAGTTTCTTTAACCGGGCAGCATATGGCATCTGTTTGAGCCCTTTGATCCTCTTGGTGAGGTACTTTTGGGGTCTTTCCAGTTGCTGCAGGTGTCTGGTAAGATACATCCCAAAAGGGGCATTGTACTCAATTATGGGCCTGATGAGTGATGAGTAAAGAGGCACGATGACCTCCCCTGATCTAGATGTGAATCCCTTCATGATTAGGTGGGCTATATAAAATGTTTTTCTAACCACTTTGGCCACGTGGTTGTCAAATGAGAGATTGCCATCAACTTGGGTCCCCAGGTCCCTAATTACTTCTTCTATACTTAATAGATTACCACCTATGTGGTAATTTGTGGGCACTTTGTTTTTGCCAAAGGGGATGACTATACACTTTTTGGCATTTAGCTTGAGGCAATGGCTCTGGCACCAGTTGTCTGTTTCTATGAGGCCCTTTTGGAGGATGCTTGTGTCAGCTGGAGAGTCAATTATGGCTCCCAGTTTGCAGTCATCTGCGAACTTGGTCAACCACAGTCCTTCCGTGTTGGCCTGTACCTCCGAGAAATATATACCGAACAAGAGAGGTCCCAGGACTGAGCCTTGTGGGACACCACTTGTAACTGGTTTGGAGTCTGACATGGCACCAGCAATTCTAACCATGTGGGTTCTGTCCTTGAGCCAGTTTGCAATCCATCTAGTGACATAGGGGTTTATATTTAAGCTGGTGAGCTTATTTATAATGCCCGAGTGGGGTATTGTATCGAAGGCTTTTGTGAGGTCCAGGTAGGCTGTGTGGACCACCTTCCCCTCGTCAATGGCCTTGGTAACTGTTTCAAAGAAATCAACCAGGTTTAAGAGGCAGAATCTGCCATTAACAAAGGCAAACTGGGTAGGATCCAGTATCTGTAGGTCCCCAATATCTTTATTTATGAGGTCCATGAAGATCCTTTCCATAGCTTTGCAGACCAAGCTACTCAGACTTATGAGACAATAGTTTCCAGGATCCGTTGAGGCACCACCTTTATGGAGAGGGACCACTGTTGCTGTACACCACTCTTTGGGCACATATCCTGTAGTAAGGCTAAGATTGAACAGTAGTTTTATGTTTGGGTTTAGCTCTTCTTGGAGTTCATGTAGGACGCAGCCTGAGACACCGTCTGGTCCCATTGATGCTGTGTTTTTTGCTTTGGAGAGGGTGGCTCTTACCTGAGCATCTGAGATGTCAGGGGGGCAGCACTCTGCTGGGATAGATATTTGCCCTTTTGGTGGGGAGGGGGGAGAAGTTTGCGCTGAACCTGTCAGCTAGGATGTTGGCAATGTCTGTGGGTTTGGTGTATTTTTTGTCATTTTGGACTAATTCTGAGCATATCTGGGAATTACCACCCAGGTTCCTAACATAACTAAAGAAAGCCTTGTGATTATCCTTAGTGTCCTGTGCAATTTTTCTCTCAAAGCTGGCCTTAGACAACTTTATGAGTGCCCGTAGTTTTTTGCTAATACTGATCAGTGATGCCTTCCCTTTTTGGGATTTTGCTCTATCATTTAGTAGCTTCCTCCTTCTATTGTATAGTTTGTTTATGGGTGGGGTCCACCAGACAGGACTTCCAGAGTGGGGGATGGTGTCAAAGGCCTTTTCAAGGTCCAGATAGGTTGTGTGGACCAGCTTACCCTTGTCCATGGCTCTGGAGACTGATTCGAAAAAAATCAATCAGGTTCAGTAGACAAGATCAGCCCTTCATGAACCCAAACTGCATGGGGTCCAGTGTTTGAAGGTTGCCGATGTCTTTGTTTATAAGTTCCATGATAATACATTCCATGGCCTTGCATATCAGGCTCATCTGAATGATGGGGCAGTAGTTCCCGAGATCCAAGGTGGATCCCCCTTGTGGAGTGGGATAACTGTAGCTGTGTGCCACTCAGTGGACATGAAACCTGAGGTGAGGCTATGATTAAATATGACACTTTGGTGAGTTGCCAGTTCATTTTGTAGTTCATGTAGTACACAGCCTGGGATGTCATCTGATCCCATGGATGCTGTATTCTTAGCTTTGGAGAGTGCATTTTTTACCTGTGTGGCCATTATTATCGGAATTTGCAATCTTTCTGTATTGAGATGGGCCCTTTAGGGGGTGAGAGGGGGATGATGTTTGCACTGAATCTATCTGCCAGGATATTGGCAATATCCTTGGGATCAGTATATTTAATGCCATTCTGTTGTAGCTCAGAGCAGATCTGAGCATTGCCATTTAGATTCTTGACATAACTATAGAACGCCTTGTAGTAGTCTTTGGAATCTTTGGCAATTTTATTTTCGTAACTAGCTTTGGAGGATTTATTGAGGGATCTCACTTCTTACTGAGGCTGGTAAGGGAGTTATTGAATCCTGGGATTTTCCTCTTTTCTGCAACAGTTTCTTCTTTTTGTTGTAAAGTTTGTTTATGGCAAGGGACCACCAGATTGGCTTCATTTTTTTTGGAGGAGAGTGTCTTGGTTCTATTGGGGATGGCATGATTCATGCATGAGTGGATGTGCTCATACTGTGCCTTAGTGTAGGATTCAGCAGTCGAACATTTAGTTACCATCTGCATGGGTGTCACAAAGTTTGTCACTTCTGACTTGAGTAGCATGAAGTTGGCTTTGGAGAAGTTTTTTACAGAGGTTTCCTTAATGGGGGGGGGGGTGGAAGTGGAATGTGGATGTCAAGGGTGATTAGCTTATGGTCAGACCTAACCAATGAGGAGGTGACCATAGGTGTGGAGCATCAATTTCCCATGTTGGTAATGACCAGGTCTAGGATATTGGAGCCCCTGGTGGAACTAAGGATTAGTTGATACAGGGCACTGGAATTTATGAATTCCAAGAACCGTTGGGCAAAGGTGTTGGTACATGAGTAGTTTTCCCAGTTAATGGCAGGTTAAATACACAGTTTGAACCATGAGGTCAACATCTGCCTTTCTCTTGTTTTTTCTTCAATCCTTCCACATTCAGTTTTGATTTCTTCCTTTTCACCTACCCCTTTCCTCTTTTTTCTACTTTCTCCTTTGGAAAAATTCCTTTTTCTGTGGATCTAAGGTTTTCTGGGGTCTATATTAGAAGAGCAAAGCAACTTAAGAGTGAATACTCTTCATCGACACATAAAGCCCAAAGTTTGAAAAGAGCAAAGTTACAGAAAGCGATTTTTTTTTCCCAGGGAAAAAAATCACTGGGCCGTTATCTGGACTTTGCTGTTTTCTCCACTGTGGTGCAATGTCGGAGCTGATATATTTAAGCAGGGGGGTGTGGGATGCATAGCCACTTTATTTTGTCTTTATATAGATATATATATATATATATATATATATATATATATATATATATATATATATATATAGATATATATATATATTTTGGAAATCGCTGTTCCGTAACTTCCCTTTTCAGACTTCAGGTTTTACGTGTCGATGAAAGGGCGTTCACTCTTAAGTCACTTTGCTCTTCCAATATCGACCCAGTTTTCTGATATAAAAATATCATAATTCCCTGTAACCTGTGTGTTACATAACAAAGCAGTCCTTTTTCTATGTATTCTCTTTCTTTTACAGTCATTAATCAGTTTGTTTTTCTTCCTTTTTATTTGTTGTGAACTTCTTCCTTTCTTTCTTTTTTGCTTCCTTCTAAACAAACTGGATCCTCAGATTGTTGAATACTTGCACCCAGGATTCTAAAGTTGTCAGGGCATCATCTTGTTTTATAGGGTTGAATGATCTTTGCAGAAAATAGATGCATCATTTCCTAAATCTGTTCTATTTGTTCTATGCCTAACATTATTTAGTTCATCAGTCCAGTCATTATTATATGATTTTTTTTTAATTTTATTTTATTTTACATTTGTTGACCGGGCTAGTCTAGCTGGATATATTTCCATTTTCAGTAGAGGCCCGAGGAGAAAAGCTCCACAGAAGTAAAAAATCTATACATACATAAAAAACAACATAGATAACAATGAGCCATTTAGAAAAAAGGTTAGTAAAAAACAGCAAAATCTTCAAAAGTCTTCTAAATAGTTAGTATAACATTAATTAATTACTAACACACACAGAGAAATTCCAAATAACATCATACAGGAAATAAAAATACTTGGAGATAAAGATACAGAGATAGTATGTAATGAAAGTGGAACAATAAGAGTGGGGTAGGGAAAATGAAGGATTAGAGGTGATGAAAGCAGGTTAAGAAAGTTAACAGGGAAAGAAGCAGGGAGAGGATGAAAAGGGAGAAGAGAAAAGCTTAGTGGAGAATAGAGTGAAACAAGAATAAGAGAGATAGTTTAAGATAAGTAGTAATAGTGGAAGGTTAATCAGGTTTACAACAGGAACAAAGCCAGTGATTTTGGAAGTGTTGTTTAATGTTTTGTTTGAAAAGAGGCAGAGAGGAAATCATTGTTATATTAGTAGGTAACAAATTCCATTTTGTACCTACAGAATTGGTGAATAGGGAGTTACCAGCAGTGTTATTAGATTTTATAGAAGTAGTCAAGAGTTTACTCGAAGAGCGGAGAGAGTTAAGATTGCTATAGGGGATTATGAGTTGGGAGAGTATAGGAGTGTTTTTTGGTTGGTACAGTATTTTATGGGCCAGAATGAGTTGATGGATAGCGAGATAGTTTTGAATTTCAAGCCAGCCTAGTTGTTTCAGGTTAAGACAATAATGGGTTCTGTAGGGGTTACCAGTAGCGAAGCGAGCAATGCTATTGTAGCAGGTAGCTAATTTGTTAAGGTTGTTTTTCTTGAGGTTGGTAAAGATGGGTGAGGCATAAAGAAGAGTAGAAATAAAATGGGAGTGAGTGATCCTAGTTCTAGTAGCTGGTGTAAGAAATGGTCTAATTCGATACAAGGATCCTATTTTTCTGTTGACTAGTTTTATAGAGTTGTTAATATGTTGGTCAAAAGAGAGATTATTATCAATGGTAATACCTAACAGTTTAGTTGTAGAGTCAGGTGAGATGAGAGTAGCACTGTTAGAGGAGATATTAAAGTTTAAGGGGGAGGTCCTGGAAGTGGGGGTAAAGAGAAGAAGTTTAGTTTTTTTGGCATTTAGTAAGAGGAGATGACTGGAGAACCATGTTTCCACAGTACTAAAGACATTTTGGGTAAGAGAGATCAGTTCTGAAGTGGAAGATGCTGAGCAGATGAGTGAAGTGGAAGATGCTGAGCAGATGAGTGTAGAATCATCAGCATATTGAATGCATGTAGCTTGAGGGATTATTGTTTGTAGATCATTAATGAAGAGGGAAAAAAGAAGTGGGCCAAGGATAGAGCTTTGAGGAACTCCGATGGAAACAGGCAAGAAAGAGGAAATGTGGTTATCCCATAGAACTGCTTGTTTTCTATTTGTGAGATAGGAATTAAACCATGTAATGGCAGAGGAATCAAAAGAGAGAGATTCAAGAGTCTTAAGTAATAAAGTGTGGTTGACCATATCAAATGCTTTAGAGAGGTCAATGAAGAGGGCAGAAGAGAGTAAGTTGTTGTTATGGTTCTGATTAATAGTGTCTACAAAGGAAAGCAAGGCAGTAGTAGTACTGTGATGTGGTCTAAAACCATGTTGACAGTCTGCTATAATATTGTGAAGAGAGAGATGTACAAGTTGATGATGAATACATTTTTCCAGAATTTATGCCAAGGGTGAGAGGAGAGCAATAGGTCTATAATTAGAATAGTCAGTGGAATTTCCACCTTTATGAAGTGGGATGATATGAGAGGCCTTCCAGATATCAGGGATGATTTCTTCTTTGATGGTCCTATTTATGAGAATAGATATAGGATATGCGATGACCTTGGCAGCCTTTTGAAGAAATAGTGAAGGGAGCTTGTCAGCAGAGGGGGTGCAAGGTTTTAGTTTGAGAAGGAGTCTATAAATGTAAGTTGTAGAGATAGGTTGTAGAGAGAATTTAAAGGAGGAGTTAGTTATGTTGCTTGGTAGGCAGAAGTTGTTGGCATTTAGCTGTTTAGCTAGAGCTTGTATAGTTTCAGTGAAGAAAGAGTTAAAAGCATCTGCAGTTTGTTGAGGGGAGTCAGGGTCAGCATTAATTGGGGAAGGTGTTTTAGAGGTTCCTGGGGAGAGGAGCTTATTGACTGAGGACCAGAAGAGTTTAGAATTGTTTAGATGATTTTGCTGTAGTTCAAGGTAGAATTTCTTTTTGTCAGATATTACTGCCTTTTTAGTTAAATTTCTAAGCTGACGGAAGTGTAGAAAGTCAGGGTTATTTCTGTGGGATCTCCATGAGGCCCAGACTTTATTTCTAGTAAGAATAAGTTTTTTTGTTTCATGGGAGAGCCAAGGGGCTGAATTAGATTTAATTCTAATACTACGTTCAGGAGCATATTTATCAAGAATAGATAAAAAAGTTGTATTAAAGTAGATTACTGCATTTTCAAGAGGAAGCATTTTTAAGGGGTTCCAGTTACATAAACCAAGTTCCGTCTGAAATAGGTCAGGATTAAAATTTTTGATGGTGCGTACTTTCTTTGTAATGTGGGGGATAGTACAATCAGTCTTTTCCCTAGTTATGAAAGTTAGAGAGTGATCACTAACATCGTCAGGCAGGGTTCCTGTTTTGTAGTTATGTTCGACTGTGTTTATAAGTATCCAGTCTAGGATGCTTTCTCTATTACTATGTTTATTTCGCCTAGTTGTAGAAGTAATAGTTTGGGTAAAACTATGAAGGTTGATATGAGATGAAGGGTTTTCAGCATTAATGCTATTCCAGTCTATGTTAAGGTCGCCTAGTATAATAGTTTCTTGTGGATAAGTAGCTGATACCCAACTGAGATAATTCTCAAGGATAGGTATGTTGTTACCAGGAGGCAGGTACATGCAGATGATATAAAGGGATTTTTTGGAATTTAATTGAAGTTTAGCAATGATTACTTCTATTTTGTTATCTTGAGTTGGAGAGTCTGGAAGGGTAGTGATATTCAGATGATTCTTAAAAAGGATAGCAACACCACCACCTTTGCGGTTGGGACGGTCGAGTCTTACTATATTATAGCCCTGGGGAATAATTTCAGTGTCTTTAGTAGTAGGTTTTAGCCAGGTTTCTGAGAGGCAGAGAATATCAAATGATTGAGTATGTAGGAGGGCATGCAGGTATGGTACTTTGTTGTTTATGCTTTGGATATTAAGATGGCCTATTAAGAAGGTGTTATTAAGTTTAGGTATAGACACTAGGGGAGAAGGGGAGGTAGGACCAGGGTTAGGGTGGATGTCTCCATCTAGGAGGTAGGGATTAGAAGGTTTGTTTAAGAGGTTAATCTTTAGAAGGGTTTGTATTTTAGTTTTGTTCTCAGAATGCACTACATAGTTAAGGTGTGAGAGTCTATGGAATTTAGGTAAATGATAATTAGGGGTAGAAGAAGTATTTGGGTATGGGATAAGTGGAAGGAGAAATGTTGTTGTGTGTTTGCTAGGGTGGGGGTGTTGGACATAAAATGTTTTTTCATAGTAGGACAGGAGGTACATTGAGTATAGGGTGGAAAGAAGTAGAAGTGAGAATAAGAGCTGGGTAGTCTGGTAGGAAGCCATAGTAAGAGGAGTAGGAGTATAATAGACAGATATGAGAAAGTATGAGTGGAGACAGTAGAGAGGGTTATATTACTGAAGAGGTTAGAATTAGAATCAGGAGAAACAAAGAGGGGACAGGAATAAAACAGAAAGAGGAGTTAAATAAGGGGAGGTTGAAATGGGAGGGGGAAGTGAAAGGAAATAAGAAAGGAGAAATAAAGAAATGAGTGGGAGTGTAAGGTGGAGAAAGGGTATTGGGTAGGGGTGGAATGAGAAGGATTGGAGGACTAGGATAGGGGGTGTGTCTAGAGAGCTATAAGATAAGGACCCCTGGGGGTGGGTGGGAATTGGGGGTAGGGAGGGGAGCGGAGTGAGCCCGCAGGGCGAACGGAGCGGGTAGAAACAACTGAAGGTGGGCTAGGAAGGAAGATTCTTTGATACAAAATAATGTTGACTTCTTTGGATAGTTCAGCCAACACTGTAGCATTCAGTTCAGCATGCTGGTACAGGTAATCGACAACAATGCAGTAACAGGTTCCAGTTAATAGGGCATCAGCAACAGTTTCTAATTACTAGTTGAGAACTCCAAAATTAAGGTAACCTACCAGAGTTAGCACGCCTAGGCAGGAGCTAGCAGCAGCCAGAGACCTGGAAAGGTGGAGGGCAGTAAAAGGAGTGCCGCAGGTGCAGGAAGGAGTATTAGTAAACTCACAGAGGATAGGGGCGGGACAGAAGTAATGCATACAAGGTAAGGAATAGGTAGGCGGGACTAAGGTAAAGGTAGAGGGGAGGCGAGATATCACAGAGTAGATTGAGAATATTAAGGAGGCAAGGGGGATAGATAAAGATACTGTTAGGAAGGGTTAGGATGGGTAGAGCTACAACTAGCGTGACAAATCAGTTTGAGGAGAGATAGGAAACAACTGAAGGTGGGCTAGGAAGGAGACAATCAGAAATGCAGGTAAGTTTGATGGGAATAGAAAGTATAATGAAGGAAGAGGTAAGAGAGAAGTCGATAAGGCACCAGTGGGGTGAATGAAGTTATGTAAAACATAGAGTAGAAGAGAAGGAAGAAATAGGTGATAGTGTAGCAGGTAAGGATTAGGCAGGTTACAGCAGTAGGAAACGAAAAACTACAGTTAGCAGGGAGCTAGATAGACAGCAAGGTAAATACAGAGACTAAGGAGATCAGAAGACCAAAACCTAACCTTGCAGACTAAAAGGGATAATCAGAGGCTGTAGGAGCAGTAGAGAAGTAATCAGTGAGAGGAGACTGCCATCTACTGGATAGTGTAGGTAGTTAAAATGTGAAAGGGGCAGCTGAAATAGGATAGCGAAGAGTTATAGGGAGTAAGAGTAGAGAAAAAAGCTAAAAAGTAAGGGGTGTGAAGGGGTAGTGAAGGTTAAGAAGAGGAGAGGTACTGGCTGCTAGGCTCTAAGACACAGGCAATTGTCTGGACTCTTTAGGTTGACCTAATAGGAGGCTATAAATCAGCAAAACAGAGCCCAGAACCTACTTTCTGTTCCTTGAATGGAGAGAAGTTAGGAAACCAGCAACTTTCAATCCTGTAGGCAGGGCCAGGTTCGTCCAACACCAGTAGGAGGTAAACAGGACAGGAAACAATAGAGATTGAGCTAGAAATTTGGGGAGACAGGTAAGGCAGATAAGTAGGAAGGGAATAAAAAAAAAGAGACAGGGTTAGCATAGGTGTTCAAATACTGGAGGTACAAGAGAAAAATAAAAACAATACAACAAAACCAGCAGAGGTAAATAGCAGCAAAAAGGCAAACAGTTTAACTCTAAAACCAGCTTTAGCAGGTAAAAGTCTAAATACAATAGCAGGTAAAAAAATTAAAATAACTAAAGGTAGTACAATAACAGCACTAAAGCTAAGCAATAATATTAAGCTGAATGCTATTACAGTTAGGGCAGGAGTACTCGCAGAGCATGTGAAGGCTCCTGAAGAGTCACGCCGAGAGTGTAGGGTTGATAACTAGATAATGTGGCGTGTTGTAATGTTTGCAACGGAAAAAACGCCAAGTTATACAGACAGTAAGCTCCACGTGGGAGATAGTAGGTTGATAACTAGAAGATGTGGCGTGTTGAATGTTTGCAATGGAAAAACACCGAGTTATACAGACAGTAAGCTCCATGTGGGAGGCGCAGCTGAAGTAGCGATAAGGCTACAAAACTACAGACAGTCAGAAATAGACTATCTGTTCATTCATGTAGGATTCGTAAAACATTCAAAATATCTGGAAAAATTACAGTAAAAAGCAACTATAATATTGCAGTAATGTGTTATATCATAAGCTAGAAACGCTGTAAAGCTATATGGCCTCAATGCAGGGAGCGCATGCTTATACCAACATCAAGTTATATTAATTATAAGATCCACATGGGTATTTATACCAATGCCACGCTATGCAAATGGTAAGGGAGGTACAGCTTTGGTAGCGGTAAGAATAGACGGTCATAGATGATTCAACCAGTTTAAAAAAGTAGGATAAAATACAACAATAATAATGCAATATATTGTAATATTAATAGCTAGAAACGCTTTGATACTATATAGGCTCACATTAGGGAGCGCACAGTGAGTAGAAAAGAAAAGAATGGTGCGGTTCAGTTTGCGACGGCAGAAACGCCAGTTAATGCAAATTTAAGTGCCACGTGGGTGTCGCAGTTTAGGTAGCAATAAGACTACAGAACTAGTAGCAGTCTAGAGATGTTCAAAATGTTTGGAAGTGCGCCAAAAAGAGAAATCATTAGCACAGTTCAAATAAAGTGTTACCAGCTAGAAACTCTACATTTAGCTACAATAAATAACCTTGCAGGTATTAAGACACCGTAATAATTCATTATAATAGCTCAACAGAAATCAAAGCAAAAACAGTTGCACACAAATTATATTATCCATGTCAGTTGCGATAATTAAGCGTGCTGGTATTAAGACAAGGTTTGTTAGCACCTTAACAATCTATTAATGTTGCTCGATAGATACAAAGCAAAAACAGTTACAAACGGATTATATTATCCGTGTCAAGAGAACAGCGTCTTTAAAAAAATAGAGCTGTAAGTCCATAACACAAGATTCTTTGATACAAAATAATGTTGACTTCTTTGGATAGTTCAGCCAACACTGTAGCATTCAGTTCAGCGTGCTGGTACAGGTAATCGACAACAATGCAGTAACAGGTTCCAGTTAATAGGGCATCAGCAACAGTTTCTAATTACTAGTTGAGAACTCCAAATTAAGGTAACCTACCAGAGTTAGCACGCCTAGGCAGGAGCTAGCAGCAGCCAGAGACCTGGAAAGGTGGAGGGCAGTAAAAGGAGTGCCGCAGGTGCAGGAAGGAGTATTAGTAAACTCACAGAGGATAGGGGCGGGACAGAAGTAATGCATACAAGGTAAGGAATAGGTAGGCGGGACTAAGGTAAAGGTAGAGGGGAGGCGAAATATCACAGAGTAGATTGAGAATATTAAGGAGGCAAGGGGATAGATAAAGATACTGTTAGGAAGGGTTAGGATGGGTAGAGCTACAACTAGCATGACAAAGCAGTTTGAGGAGAGATAGGAAACAACTGAAGGTGGGCTAGGAAGGAGACAATCAGAAATGCAGGTAAGTTTGATGGGAATAGAAAGTATAATGAAGGAAGAGGTAAGAGAGAAGTCGATAAGGCACCAGTGGGGTGAATGAAGTTATGTAAAACATAGAGTAGAAGAGAAGGAAGAAATAGGTGATAGTGTAGCAGGTAAGGATTAGGCAGGTTACAGCAGTAGGAAACGAAAAACTACAGTTAGCAGGGAGCTAGATAGACAGCAAGGTAAATACAGAGACTAAGGGAGATCAGAAGACCAAAACCCTAACCTTGCAGACTAAAAAGGGGATAATCAGAGGCTGTAGGAGCAGTAGAGAAGTAATCAGTGAGAGGAGACTGCCATCTACTGGATAGTGTAGGTAGTTAAAATGTGAAAGGGGCAGCTGAAATAGGATAGCGAAGAGTTATAGGGAGTAAGAGTAGAGAAAAAAGCTAAAAAGTAAGGGGTGTGAAGGGGTAGTGAAGGTTAAGAAGAGGAGAGGTACTGGCTGCTAGGCTCTAAGACACAGGCAATTGTCTGGACTCTTTAGGTTGACCTAATAGGAGGCTATAAATCAGCAAAACAGAGCCCAGAACCTACTTTCTGTTCCTTGAATGGAGAGAAGTTAGGAAACCAGCAACTTTCAATCCTGTAGGCAGGGCCAGGTTCGTCCAACACCAGTAGGAGGTAAACAGGACAGGAAACAATAGAGATTGAGTTTCTGTTCCTTGAATGGAGAGAAGTTAGGAAACCAGCAACTTTCAATCCTGTAGGCAGGGCCAGGTTCGTCCAACACCAGTAGGAGGTAAACAGGACAGGAAACAATAGAGATTGAGTTTCTGTTCCTTGAATGGAGAGAAGTTAGGAACCAGCAACTTTCAATCCTGTAGGCAGGGCCAGGTTCGTCCAACACCAGTAGGAGGTAAACAGGACAGGAAACAATAGAGATTGAGCAGAGTTAGCACGCCTAGGCAGGAGCTAGCAGCAGCCAGAGACCTGGAAAGGTGGAGGGCAGTAAAAGGAGTCAGCAGTTCTCCAAGCCATGCCAATTGCACAAGTGCAGTCATTATCATTAAGTCCAGATTTACTTCTAACAATGGTAAGCAAATCATCCAGCTTTTGACACAAGGAACACAAATCACCAGTGTTATCAGCTGTTACCTTTAAATATGCATAGCATTTATTACACTGTACAAGATATTTGAGCATTAGCAAATTGATAATTGCATACTCATTTAAGGAATCCATATTCAGCTTCAAATGAATAAAGTATTGCAAAAGAAAAGAATAATCAAAATCAGTAACCACAGAATTCACAGAGAACTTAAATCGACTTATATGACAAAAATCACAACAGCAATATATAACTAAATAATAAAGTACAGTAAAGTTATTCTGACCATACAAGTTCTACAAGCCAGACAATAGTTGCGATTCCTTTTATTCATAGTTGCACTTCTTTTTAACAGTAGAGCTAAATAAATCACAAACCAAGATAAGATTGTTTAGATCTGCATGGAATGCATGCAAATGCAATTGTATACATTTTGTTATGATTTTATAATTATGATACATGATACTGTATTTTTAAATGCTTAGCTCCTTCGTACAAATGCTTGGTTGTACATGGCCATTCCCTTGGAATCATTGCAAAAGCCAAGTTACTGTGCTGTTAACACACAATATTATGTGGTCTTCTCTTAATTTCATTTGGCTTGAAATCTAAAATATCACATGGTGTCAGAAGCAACAGACAGAGATGTACAGCTGCAGTGTCCTATGAATTTCTGTAAGGCAGTATACTAGAAAAAGGAAAATGACAGATCCAGATGTTTGACATGTTCCTAATTGTGAAAAAAAAAAAAAACATGAGAAGGTGCAGTTTGCTATGTATATTGAAGGGGAAGCAGTTATAAAATTCACAATATGTCTGAGTTTCATGAGGTGGAAAAGGATGCAACTGTGACAATGAAAAACAAATTCTATGACTATTATAAGCTGAGGAAACATCTTCATTATTTTGTAAGTTAAATTTTATGATGGCACACTATTGCAGGGAAAGTAATGAAATGAGTATTATAGTTTTGAATAATAAAGCCAAAGGGTATGGCAGTCATTAATACTATGCGTCCATGCAGTATTCATTTTTGAGAGGATCACTGAATGAAAACTGGTATAGATAATCAGGTAGGACTGAGTACTTCTGCCAGGCTGAGAGACTGCCTATTCAAAGAGAGAAAGCATATTTCTACTTGTCTCTTTGATGCTGGGGCCATGATACAGAAGAGAGTGTGATGTGCATGATGTGCATCACAAGGAAAGCAGTTTAATGCAGCCATGTCACTGCTTAGAGACACACGCAATACAGTGATGCATGCTGCAGCTTGCTCAGGTCCAGCATGGGAACAGTAACATAGTAACCATTAGATAGACCATGGATGGTCTGTACAACAAAGTGACAGGAAAATAGGAAAGGAGAGCGCAGCAAGCAGAAGGAAACATAAAAAGTAACCATGAAGGTGGGGTAAGGAAAGGAGTCTTTTTTAAAGGAGATATACTTTTTTCACATATAGAAAATAAGAGTGGATTGTAAACACAGTGGTAGAAGATTATGGATGGGACAAGGCAAGTAGCAGAGGCAAACCAAAAAACATAAAACACAAACCCAGACAGGAATAGTCGACACATAAAAGTTTGTTATGACAGTGGATGGATACAGACATATGAGGGAGGTTAACTGGTGATAAGGGTTTGACAATGATTATGAAATGGGGAATGACACATAATGGGGCAAAACCCCAACATGTGGAGGGAGTGCCATGATCAGATGCCAGACCATATCAGAGTTCAAGGATGTCTCTATAAAACTGTATTTGAAGATAGATGAAAGTAGTTATCATTAAACCTTGTTAAAAGAAATGTGTTTCAGTTTTCTTCTTCTCCATTAGTTTTTTTCATTCTTTTGTTGGATTTTCTTCTATTGTCTGGAAAAAAATATTTTTCACAGAGTGTTATGGACATTATATATAGTGCCTTGGCCATTACAGACCACCTAATAGTTATAGAAACAGAAGCCTTTCTGTTGATTTAATGCAGTCATTCTGAACTTGGTAGGGTCTTGGTGGCAATGTGTGGATAATCCATTTCTCCTAGAATGTCAGGAAAATGAGCAGTGTTGTAAAATGCCCGTATGGTATTGGCAATCTGTCTAATGATGAATCTAGATATGCTCCTCCATATGTTGCAGTGTAGCTGACAAACTGTTTCAAGATTTGTGAGGCTGATGCCTGTGATATCCCTGATGTGTCCATAGTAGGCCATTATAAGCAACATGTAGTTATGATGGGTAATGCCATTTATACTTTAGTACCAAAAGGAATGGACACATCACACATGCTTCTATTTATTTGCTGTACTTATTTATTGCATTTGTTTACTGGATAGTCCAGCTGGGTAGAAAGCTATCCATTTTCAGCGGAGGTGTGGGAGAAAAGCTCAGCAAAAATTCTAATGTAGCACCCAGAATGGAGGAATTCCTATCATCACTGAAGAAATGCATACTAATGGAGAAAATAATTAAAGAGTTAAGAACTTTTCCTAAGCCATTGGTTAATAGTCCGTGGAGGAAAGTTTTGAATTTGATTGATAACCTATAGATGGAAACAAACTCTTCCTATCATAGTTTATATATTAAGTTATCATTTAACTGCAAATGTTTTTATCTGAATCCTTTTTGTCAGGCTGAATGTAAATACTGTAAATAGTTATTGAATGTTATGAATGTATTAAATTATCGTGTTAGTTCATCCAAATAAAAATCATTTGAGTAAAAAAAAAAATTCAAACTTTACATAAAGAAGGAGAGGAAAGTAGGAAGTACAGGTTTAGTATTAAGAAGTAAGAGAGAATATTTTAGGATAGATAGAAGGAAGAAGAGGGAGAGGTAGAAGACAAGGAAGAAATATTGAACCAATAAATAAAGGTATAGTGCTGGGCTTCTGTTTATGCAATAGCTGTGGCCTGCAACATAGCAGTCTCTGGCTTTGATGGTGGTAGTTATCATATGATGTTGACCTATAGCTGCTTTAATGCAACAAAAGAACTCCACAAATACACCACAAACTTCACTGGAAAAGACTAACATGTGCAAAGGTGTAGTTCACCCATTTTTTGCATTTTAGTATTTGTCAGACATTTTGGTTGTCATCATTTGCATACACCATCTGGCTTGTTTGCATGGATTTCCCTATGTCCATGTCATTATGCACTCATCAGCATGTGCTGCATACCACACTATTTTACTGCTTGGATAAAGTAATTGCTTCTCTGAGCCACTCACTTCCTGTGTATTGCTGCCACCTGTGTTAATTTTCACTGTACACTGTGCTACTCGTCTATAGATACCACCACCTATGAGCTGTATAACTCATTTGCATAACACAGATTTGTTTTCATATTTTAGATAATTATCTGAGAAACAGACTGCTAAGATATATTGCACTACAATTAAAATACATGCACACATGTACAAAGTCAGCAAAATAACTTGAAATCAAGGCAAAAAATTGTTATCAGACAAGATGGATGCGTGCTATATTGCACATGAAACTTGTGACAAAACTGGATCACAAAAATCACTTAACTTAGAAGTGTTATAAAATATTATTTAGGAAACGTAAATGCTTCTCTTAAAAAATCCAAAGTTTCACTGATGATATTCTCCTTTAAACCTTCCTTGTGTCTTTTGCTTTTTCTAATACAAATCTCAGTCAAGTAAAAATAATAATAAACGTGTAAAAATGAAAATGTTTCAATTTATTTTTCTCAGGCTTAGTATGTCTGATATTGCAAAAGTTGTTGTTTGTCTTTCTGCTTTTCTAGGTTAGGGGTCGCCAAAGCAGAACTCCGGTCCGCTAATGATTGGCAGTAGATTTTCACGAATGCCGAGGTGCCAGCTTGATGCCCAACCTTCAACAAAGGCAAGCCCATTTACGCATGTCTTTTGAACGCCACCCAACCATGGGGAGAAAATGCAGACTCCACACAGAAGGCACTCCCTGCACTCCAGCCGAGAATCGAGCGTGAGAACCTCTTGCTGTGAGGCAACAAAGCTACCGCTGCACCACCGCGGCTATGTCTGATATTGCAAATGCTGTTGTTTTTTAATTACTATTTTTATGCTACTATTCTGCCAATTTTTCTACTTCATTAAGATCTATCTATCTAGCTGGCTATCTAGCTAGCTACATACACACTATGTACAATTATTTGTGCTATTTCGTGTTCTTGTGTTTCACCTTTGTTGTTTATTTATACTAATGTGCAGTTTGTATTTGGCCCTGGGCTGAGACTGAAAACATTCTGAGTGGATCAGTGCTGTAAAAAATCACAAGCATTATATTAGGACTGGATATAAACATGCAGGAAGAATGTACCCTGCATTGGGTCAGTTATTCAAACTAAGTAATAAGAAGCAGAAAACCACAAGTCCCAAGGTGATAAACAGTGCTGGTAGAGAGGATACAAAGGAAACCACTGGTTAAACTTCTATTGCAGAATCACATCTGTATCTAATACAATAAATCAAAATGAGTTCACATATGAAAAACCGAAGGAATGAAACTAAACTGTTTTGACAAATATTAAAGTTTTTAGTATGAGCGCTTTTGCATCTCACATTTTCTTTCATTGGTTAATGCTTGTTTTTTAATTGATTTGATTACTTTAAAAATTATTAATTATTTGTTTTAATACCTGATGAATCAACTTTGTTCGCGAAAGCACTCACATTAAATACTTTGTTAAATACTATATTTATCAAAGAAATTCAGTTTTGTTCCTTCAGTTTTTTGTATGTGAACTCAGTTTGATTTATTGCATTAGATGCAAGTGTGTCTAAGTAACAAGAAGAGTAACTTTACTGATCTGTACAAAAATGCTGAAATTAAAGTAACTATTGAAGCATATATATGTGATAGAAAAGAATGCATATAATTACTTGCTTATTAGTACTGTAGCTATGAAATGAGTGAACAATATGTGATGGTAAGAATTCAAAATATATTTGAGCAAAAGGAATAAACATATTGTCAGATTCAAGTAAGTGCATGGTAGAGTAGTGTTTTATTTAGGTTTAGAACTGGTGCAGAATATAACAATGTGCGCACAAACATTCAAATAACAGAAGTTAAAAGACACAGTGTATCAATCCATGTCTAAATTACTTCTGTATTGAAAAAGATTAGTGTCACTACTGGGATAGAACATTATTTTCTTTTGAATAGAGAAGCAAAAACTGTAATTTCCATCTTTAGCTTGTGGAAGTAGAAACTTCTTCAGTGCAGAGTCATTCAGATCGTAAGGGCCTTAGCTTGGTGAAATGAATTCCTGAAGAAGATTTAACAAATTGAAAACTGGTCATACTTAGATCAGTGTCTACCCCAATAACAGAAATTTAAATGAAAAATTTTAGACAGTAACTTGCATAATTTGCAATTTGCATATGTTGGTCTGGAATTGTTCCTCTGTTTGTGTTATATACAGATTGACCATACCACATCTCTAGTCAGTCATATGTCCAGGAAATTTACAGTAGACTTAATGAAATGAATAGAATTGCACATAATGTTCAGCATACACATGATAGTGAGAGAAGATGAAACAAATGACCAGGTGAATAACATGGTTACTGTTGTTAAACCAATAAGATTTTTATTTGCATCTATTTGCAAAACTCTAGTAATGCAATCAAAATAGAAGATTATACTTTTTCCATAGAAGAAAAACTTGTGACATGCATGACGAATATAATTTTTTCTCTATGTTGAATACACATCACAAATTATGGTAAGTGAAATGAGCTGAAAACTGCTCTGAACTGTGTATATTTAGTATGCCTGTTAGAAAGTACAGGTATCAGGTTTGCAATTGGCATTTCAACTGTACTGGAAGGTTTTAAGAGAGCTACCACACTATTAATTAAAGGGTTTGATGGTGTACTTAACATTATTGATAACAGTTTATTAAAAATGCTGCTACAGAAAGCATAATCACAGAGTCTTTCATTTACTGAAAACTGCAATGTTATATGGTCTTAAATTAGACAAGAAATGTATTGTTATCGCCTTTGGGAAAAAAACATGTATCTATGAATTACCACACAGATGGCAGTACACTAAACAGTGAAAGTGTAATAAGAGACTTAGGGACACAGGTAGACAATGGTCTCACCTTCAATAACCACATTGCCTCAACAGTCAGGAAATCCTTCTACGTGGCACACCTCATGGGTTCATATTATAACACCGAACGCTGAAAACAGTGAATGGTGTTACATCGACACATATTTAGCGAATGCTGAAAATGTCCAAACCACAGAACAGCGATTTTTTTTCTTAGGGAAAGAAATCACCATTCCACCCCCCCAAAAAAAAAAAAATCATTAAACACTTCCAAACACATACACACATACCCTAATTATACCCCCAAAAAAACAGTAAACAAGTAAATACACATATGCATGTAACCCAACCATACATCTAACAAAAACAAAAACAGTAAACATTTTAAAACATATGCACTTACCTTAACCCGCACTCTAACCCTAAGGTCAGTAACTCTCGCACATTTATATAAACAGTTTCAAACACAAACACACTTACCTTAACCCTAATCCTACCCTCCCAAAACAAAAGTAAACAGCTGAAAACACACACACACATAACTCAACCATACATCTAATGATATCTAATGCAAAATAAAACACAGTAAACACTTTCATACATATGCACTTACCTTAACCCGCACCCTAACACTAAGGTCAGTAACTGTTGCACAATCACGCTCAGGAGCTATACCAGACAAGGGACCACACTACACTCCAGAACAGGCAAAGCAACGAAACAGTCAAGCAACTTCTTTCCCAGGGAAAGAATTCACTGAACAGCCACTTCGCTGTTTTGCCTGTTCGCCCTACATTTGTTGACAAAAACGCATTAGACAAAATGCATTTTCATCGTTCTAAAATGAACCCCACCTCATCACTTAGGGCTTTTCATCCAGAAAAAAGGAGATCATTGTCCCACTGTACTAATCCCTCATTAGACCCATTATAGAATACAATGCCCCATTTGGTATGTACCTCTCAAGACATCTGCAACAACTGGAAAGGCCACAGAAATGCCTCACTAAAAGAATCATAGGCCTAAAGCAGATGCCCTATGCTGACTGTCTAAAAAAACTCCACCTATACTCTGTCGCATATCATCTACTCAGAGGTGATCTGTGCTTAACATACAAGGCCATATCAAACCCAGAGCTGGCTACACTTAAAGAAATCCCAATCCCTCAGAGACACACGCTCCAGAGATCTAAACCTTGTCATCACAATGAACAAAACATGCTGGAGGGATAGGTTCCTGACCCAGAGACTCCCCAGACTCTGGAATAGATGGCCCATACATGTCAAGCAGAGCACCTCTTTGGCCCTCTTCAAAAGGAACCTTGATGAATGGATGGAAGATAGGAAATTCACCCCGGGGATCACGTCAGTCGCCCTGCTAGACAGGGGTCCAGGGAAGTGGGTTTACATTACGAAAGCGAAAAACCCTATGTGTGAATACCAAAACATTGACCCCTATACCGTGAACCATGAAAATCCTGAACGTGCTAAACAGCAAAAAAAAAAATTGAACTGTCATAGTCGGCCAACCTCACCACTAGCTATATACTGCCTACCCAAATAAAATAAATAAACCACATACATACACTAACGAAACCCTACTTCTAACTTAAAGTAAAGCACAAAACCCTACTTCTAACCTTACACTAAACCCCACATACACAACTAACTATGCACTATCCTTAACCCCTCCCTAACCCTAAGGTCCGTAACTATCGCACACGTCCCCTACAGACATACACCCAAACAAAACAAATAATCCACATACATACATTTAACAAAACCCTACCTCCAACACTACTAAACCCCACATACAAAACTATCTATGCACTATCCTTAACCCCTCCCTAACCCTAAGTTCCATAACTACCGCACACTTCCCCTACGAAAATATACACAAACAAAATAAATAACCTACATAAATACATTTTACAAAACCCTACCTCTAACCCTACACTAAATCTAGCATACATTACTTATCTAACACTTACCTAAACCTACACCCTATCCTAAACTCTGTAACTCTCCAACACTTACCTTATGCAGCTAATCCACAGACAGGCCAACCATGGAAATTCGATATTTCCATTTTCGCATTTTTCAACTTTTGCTCTAAGTCCACTTTGCACTATATGGTTCGACATTTACATATTCACATAAATGTCTTTTTGCTTTTTGCTATCTACCACACCCCAGGGAAGTAAATACTGTGGGAAGAAATAGCCAAGGAATTGTTATGGCTAGGCTTGTCTAGGCCCTAGGGCCGATAGCCTAGTACCAACCTATGAACAACAGCAAATGCAATATCAGAACAAGAGGGCTGAGATAAGTAGGCCATTCACTGACCTCAAAAGTCCTGAAATATGATGATAATGATGATGATGTAAAGATATTTTCCAGTTACTATTACTAAAATATAAAATATCAGTGTGACTTTTGGTCATGTTACAGTAATTTCCAAAGTTTTTTGTTTTCCTCAATCTGTAACAAAGAAGCTACTAAAAGACTATGGTGTGACATTAGCATGTGGAAAGAGAAAAAGAATTTGAAGTCATTATTCATCAAATCACTTGCATTCAATTCTTTGATGTCAGTAAGTCAGTTGTGTTGCCCCTTAGTGTTGTATTAATGGCACAATGGTTGTTATTTTTCAGTAAAGAAATCCTGTGAAATAGGGGTCCATACTTTTTACAGTCTGAAAATATAGGCACAATTTAGGAAAGAATCACTAATGCAAGTTTTAAGTTGCAAGAAATTTCATCAATATATTTATGGCAAAGAGGTCATTGAAGAGAGTGACTATGAACCATTACACTGTACTTTTATGAGATCATTACATAAAACTCCTTCAAGGGCACACTGAATGATATAATTTCTGAAGAAATATGATCTGAAAATTATTTATAAGATAGGGAATCAAATGCTCACAGCAGACATTTTGTGTTATTCATACTAGTAAGAATAAAATGATTATATCTTGTAAGATGACTTGGAAGCCAGCTGGGTTATTTCTGAATTATTCATGAAGGAAAGAAGATAAAATGCTTTCAGAAGTGTATTGTGGAAGATTTAGCAGTAAAGTTATAAAAGGAAATTTCACTAAAAGGTTGGTCTCATGAGAAAAAGAAAACCGTCATTTTGAAAGATACCCTGCCTTACTAGACATTGAAAAAAGAGAAAAAACTATGCACCTGATCTCTTTTTCAAGACATGTAGGTTAATTATACCAAATTACTACAAATCAACTGAACCAATAATTGATAAACAGAATGCAGAAAGTAAGTTAGGAAATTCCATGTAAGTCAACTAAGACTGAATAAAGGGTGTTGCAATTGACCATGTATAACACATAGTAAAATAAGAGTACAGCAAAACAAAAGGTTTCATATTCAGTTTCAATAAGATCATAGCCTGAGACTGGTACAGATCTATTCCAGCATCCAAATGGGATCCTTATTGATCTGTTGATTCAAACTATATACGGTAGAATTTGATCATCTGAGTGATACTGTCCAAGCTATCATAGATATCATTACTGCTTTGAAATCTATATTTGCAAGATGTTCTGAGGACTGATACGGTCCATGATAAACAACTATGAACTTTAAAAGTGTTTTTATTTATTTTTTTTTAAATGAGAATTTCAGCATACTATGTTGAATTCAGGATATGCAGTCTAATGTTGATGTTGAAAGAGCTTTAAAAATCTAAGTACTAAATGAAGAAAGCATAGATCACAGACAGTGATTGATATATTGTGATGTGCATTATTAGCATGCACAAAAACTGTGTTGTGGTATCCCTGGCTCTATTACCTATATTGTACTGACCAACAAAACTGAGCAAAGAAAAAAACTGCCTTAGGAAAGTAAAAAATAATAGTCTAAAAATCCAAAATAACTAGGTACCAAAATAACTCAGAAGCTTTATTAGCATATGTTTGAGCAGTTTCATCTTAGTTAGAAATCATCATGGTTCTGGTGATGTCTAAGACAAAAGCAATCAGCCATATGGTTATAAAACTTCTGCATTTTTTTGCTACTTAGTCATTCTGGATTTTTTTACTATATTGCAGTGATTCAAATTTAAGTTTCCTTTTACTCTGGTGTAGTTAATTTATATTAATAACAAGGCACAAATTAACGAGGGTGGTTACAAAAGAATCAGTTAGAAAATGAATTACTTATTCAGTTACAAATACATTGGTATTATAGTCAGACCATGATTCTTTTAAGGTTGCAAAAAAAGGAGAATGTCAGATTTCAATAAAGTTTATAAAGTGAGCAATCATTGGTTAGGAATTCAAAGCAGCCAAGATCATACAGTAAAAAATCTGGATGGAAAATGGCATACAAAAAATAGAACAGACTTGTTTGGGATAAATGAGAACTCTTTATCACAGTATATGGAGTTAGAAGAATGATTTTTTGTTTCTGATTTCAATGTGTGTTTTAAGATTGTTATAGAAATGTCATTTCCTTATGCATTGTAAGCACTCCTTCTAAAGAGACTGTTTAGCAAGATGTGACATATTACAAATTTAATAAAAGCCTATTCACTGTCATGGTTGTAATCTTCTCAGTAAATGAATAGATAATTTATTTTTCCAAAATTCAGTATTTACCTTGAACAAATGATTTTAAAGTATAAAACAAAAGTCTAAATGTATAGACTCACTGGCTACAATACATAATAAATATGTAGTATGCCTTAGTAAGATTTTTTCTCACTGTTTTAATCCTATTCAACAGATTACTTTAGTATTTCAAGGTGATCCTATGGCTTTAAGCACCAAAGCTCAGTATGCAATCTGCTATGACTTGCAAATAGGGTACTTTCCTATAGCAAAAGCCAATTTGCTCAGTAAAAACATAGATCGTCACCATAACAGAATGGAAACAATAAGTTGAGGTTGTCATATTTACTGATTTGGCAGAGGAATTTCTTGCTATCTGTTCACTTACCTTGCCTGCACCAAATATGTTAATCAGAGAGACACCTTAGCCTACAAGGGAATCCATGCCATTGTGGTAACACAACAACCCCCACCATTGTAGGTTAGAATGTTTCAGCAGCGATCAGTCACAATGGGAACTTAAATGCTTCTGAGTCCCTGATCATACAAATCTTCCCCTGCTCTAAAGAGAGTAATCATCATCTTCAACCCCCTTCTTCCCATTTTCCAACTATGGTCAGGGTATCATATTAACTGTTGTCAACTGTCGATTCAATGCTACACTCATGCCTGACTGTCACAGATCTTCTCTCACACAATCAATCCACCTCTTGTGGGATGCCCTCATTTCATCTCGTCTTCTTCCTGTCTATCCCAAATCTTCTTCACCAGATTGCCTACTGCTTTTCTGCACATGTGCCTGATCCACCATAATCTGCTCTCTTTGATATTTTCTGCAATTGGAGCTACTTTGGCTTCTGCTCTTATGTCCTCATTTCTTTGTCTGTCCTACAGTGTGCATCCTACTACCCTACTCGAGCACATCATTTCCATTACCTCTAGCTTACTCATCTTCTCTGCCTTTACTGCTCAGATTTCTGTACCACATGGTAGTACTGCTTGTACCACTGTCTTGTACACCTTACCTTTCATCTTCTTTATCATTCTTCTGTCATACGCTACATCTGTCACTCTATGCTAGTTGACTGCAGCCCATCTGATTCTAGCTTTCATCTCTTCATTCAGACTTCCCTTCTCCTCAACCATCCCTTCCAGATATTTGAAGCTGTTAACCTGTTCCATTATCTTCCTTTCTATCTCAATTCTCATCTTCTCCTGATTTCCCCAATCTGCCATTACCATTGTCTTATCTATACTTAGTTTCATCCTATTTGCCTTTTGTTTTGCATTCCATTCCCATATCCTTTGCTGAATCTTTTGCTCAGAGTCTGCCTGTAATGCCACATCATCTGCATACATCAACTTTTTTGCTCTGTCCCCTCTGACCTGTTTGCTTATGTAGTCCATCATCAGTATGAAACAAAGTGGGCTCAGACCTGAACCCTGGTGCACACCTACTCCCACTGGGAACCCCCTGTGAGACCAAAACTCTACATACTTGAGTCATTGGGTCCTTTTATATAGCCTGCATTAATTCTACCAATGCTTCTGGGACTTCTAACCACTACAGGACTGGCCAAATGCTTGTCATATGTTTTCTCTAAATGCTCATCATATGCTCTCTCTAAGCCCAAGAATGCCCAGTTGGACTATTTCCTCCTCTCTAGCTTCTTCTCAACTAGTTTTGCTGCATCCTGATCTGAATTATAACTTCTCGTCGCCCATCTTACTTTCTACTACTCTGCATATCTGTTTATCAAACACCCTCTGTAGGACTTTCATGCAATGTGATAGGAGTTTTATACCTCTGTACTTTCCACATTTGTGGATGGCCCCTTTGTTCTTGTACACTGGCAAGAGTATGATTATTTTCCAGTCATCTAGGCTATGCCTTTCTCTTCCCACTGCTATGAGTATCCTTAGGAGCCATTTCTCCCCTATCTCACCTAGCATCTTCATCATATCTTTTGTGACCTCAACTGAGCCTGCTGCTTTCCCTGACTTAATTTCCTTAGTACTGTTCCTACTTTTTCTAGAATGGGCTTCTCTTATTCTCTCATAGTAGACTGTGTCTGGGGCAGTGCAGCTTCTGTGGGGTTTTCTTCATTCAGTAGCTGTTGGAAGTACTCCTTCCATATGCTTTTGATGTTGTACAGTCAGCAGATTGTTGCTGGCATCCCTTATGATGTCTGACTATTTTCTTTAGCTTTCTGTCTTTATCTTGGGACATAATATTGTTTATTTGTGCCACCTACTGAGTCACTTTTCAGAAGCTGGCAGAGTGTCTCTGATGCCCTGTCCATTATTAAATTCTTTGTTAGCCAAAAAGTATTCTTTCCTAGCCTGGTGTGTCTTTTCTATCTCCCACTTTTTCCTGCACTTCTTTCAATTGACAATTTCCTGGACTTCTGCATTCCACCACCAGCTTTCCTTATGCACCTTATTTCCATACCAGGTTTGATCACATATATGTTCTGTAGTCCTCTCACATGCTGTTTTGAGGCACTGCCATTCTTCGACACCTCCTATTTCTTCCCCTTCTTGGGATGCTAGAGCATAATTCCTTGAACTGCTGCATTTCCTCTCCTTTTAACTTCCAGATCATCAGCCTGGTCTCTGCTGATCTTAGAGTCTCAAACCACTTCTTTGTGGCAACCAGTGATTTATAATGTGAGCCTGCAGATGACTGTTACACTGAGGATGACTTTGTAATGAGTGATTCTAGCCCAGTGCCCTTTCCTGACTAGAAGGATGTTTACTGGCATGTTCCTGTCTCTTTCTTTCTGAACCATGTGTTGCCTACTATCAAGTCATTTGCCAGACATATGTCTAGAATGGTCTCACCTTCTTTATTTCTGTTGCTGTACCAGGCAGTCATCACATCCTGTTCTGTCCTGTCCCAAAATCATCTAATATTGCCTCTTTTCATCACTGCCATAACCCTGCTGTGGGGCATAGGTTGAGACATCCCTCATTGCCTTCTGAATCTCATCTCCACAATTCCCATACCATTTTTAGCCTGCCCTCCTTTGTAGTAGACTCTGGATCATTGCTGCACTGCCCTTCTATCTTGTTTCTTGGATACATAGGATATCCAGCCTGTTCTTCTTTGCAGCAGACTCTGGATCATTGCTGCACTGCCCTTCTATCTTGTTTCTTGAATACATAGGATGTCCAGCCTCCTCCATACTATCATGTCATCCAGTTATGTGATCCACTTCCAAGCTGCATCTTGTCAGTGTAGCAATTTTATCAGATTGATTGGTTTTACATCCAGCTTTTGCTCAACAGAGCTATCCCAGGTAACCCAGGCTGGGCCACTGGATGTCCAGACAATAGCTTATTGGCTCAGGGCTGCTGGGCTTTATGGCAGGCACATGTTGCTCAAAGCAGTTGGCCTATACATGTCTTCTACCTATAGGGCATCATGTTGAGTCTCCATTCATTGGTGAGTCTGAGATGGAAACATTCAGCATGCTTTTTTCAGAAGTGGTGGGCACTCCACAGAGACACAGGGAGAACATGTATACTCCAAACAGGCATTGGCTGGAGGTCAGGACCAGACTTTGTACCTTATGAATGGGAGGTGAGGTCCTTAACCATTATGCCAGCAGGTATCCAGATAGAAGTGAGCAGATAAAGCTTCTTCAGTTTTCCTTCTCCCCAGTCAGCTTCTTCTGCATACATGAGACAAGTTGAGCCTAGGGCATCTGAGTTATAGTCAGGAGTTCAGCCCTGAACACCATGAGGAAAATTAAGCTACATCAATAAACAAATGTTTGGAATGTGATGTATATTTCAGTGCTTTATGCCACTGAATGCAAAATACCATGATTTGCATGGTCATGTGATACACCATCTGTAGTGTATAAGATGCAAAAGCAAAGTCCTCAAGTTAGCAGCACCTTTCATGGTTATCTCTTCATTATTATTTTTTGGCTTCTAAATCCAAATGTAACAATAGTTCAGGTATGCAGTTACACAATTCTATGAATAAACTATGTGGAGACCTCAGAACATCTTTGTGATGAATGAAAATGTGATTGATATGGCTGTACAGTAAATTAATTTAATTTTCTCTTTATAACTGTAAAACAAAAATATATAAGTTGTCAATATCATGCTCTTACATACTTTGCCTAGCCTCTTACTGCAATGTAAAATTAACAGCAAAAATGCTAAATAAATAATGTGCTCTTGTTGCAGGTAATATCTTTGTTATCAGCTTGGCCACAGCAGATATGATGGTTGCCCTCTACCCTTATCCATTAATTACACATGCCATCTTACAGAAGGCATGGACCCTGGGTTATGCTCAGTGCAAAGTGACAGCAGTAATAAATGGCCTTAGCCTGATCGGATCTGTCTATAACATCTTGTCGATAGCAGTTAACAGATACTTCTGCATCTGCCACAGCACTAAATATGATAAAATCTACAGCATGAAGAACACGTACGGCTATGTTTTCCTGACATGGATAGTAATCTTTACTTTACTGTTGCCAATAGCCACAACTGATGCCTTGCAATATGACCCAAGGACATACTCTTGTGTATTCAATATCACTGCAAACCTTTCCTTAACACTTATTATGGCCGCCTTCCAGTTTATAATACCTATAACTATTGTGCTCTTCTGTTACCTGAGGATCTGGATTTTGGTCATTCAGGTCAAGTCCCGAGTCAGACAGGACAGCAGACAAAAGTTGAAACCTAATGAAGTGAGAAATTTCTTGACCATGTTTGCAGTTTTTGTTATTTTTGCAGTCTGTTGGGGTCCATTTGCTTCTATAAGTTTAGTGGTTGGCTTTAGCCCCACTGGAAAGGCTCCTACTATTCCTGACTGGCTAGTTGTACTGAGTTGCTTCATGGCATATGTTAACAACTGCCTGAATGGGATTGTTTATGGAGTGCTGAACCATAATTTTCAAAGTGAATACAAGAAAATTGCCTTGTCCCTATGCACCTTTCTGTCAAAGCTGCTACAGAAAGTGTTTTAGAAGAATAAGATATCTAAAAATTATTCTGTAAAATTTCTTTTCTACAAGGCTACTATTTTGTTTTTATATGTTTAACTTAAAGATCCCTATAATTATTAACCTAACCTTAAAATCTCACTTAGTGGCTTTTTGGAAATTTATGAACATTATTTTCGGTCAGTACCTGTTTATACAATCTGTTATTTTAATAATTCTAGCCCTACTTCTGGATGCATCACTAAATATTTCACACAAGAAATCATGAATTTATTTTCTGCTTTAATTAATGTATCAAGATTACATTAATACTCTAGAAGGCTGATTGCATTGTACTAATGTAAGAAACGCCGGGGCATTCCTAAGGTAGAGAATATCAATGGTCTACCTTGATTAATGAGGCATTTGTTTCACATTGTTAAAATAGTAACATTCAACAGGCTGTCTTACTGAAAGAAATGTCTTGTACACACTTTTTTATTTCATTCAAGTAAAATTAAAGGTTGGTTTCTTTGATTGAGTAGAGTAAGAATAAATATTTTGAATTGCAGTTATTTCTGGTTTAATCATAAATTATCTTAGAACTTACTTTTAAAAGTGAATAACCAGTCTCAAAACTATTAACTCAATACAATATATTTTTTTTGTTTACTTTGCCATTACAAGCCATAATAATAACTGGGTTCAGCTTTTGCTTGGTAATGCATTCTACAAGTAGCCTGCTGAGGGACAAAAAAAATCACTTTTGAAATGAACTATCCCAAGTTCATGACATTCAGTTTTGATGCTGGATGCAAGATTGCAGCCAAATGTCGTGACATTGTTCATTGTAGTAAGTGTGCCACTATAACTAATTTGTGTGCATGTGTGTTTTTGTGGGGGGTGCTCACATCAAATATTTATCACGTTTCTATATATGTAGTTTACTGTCACAACTGTGTCTCAAGCAGGAAAATTAAGCAGTTTAACAGAACTGCTTAGGACTGTAAAAGCCTCCGAGGAATGAGCCATGTCTTAAGATGTGAAGAATGACCTATCTTGGTCTATGAATGCAATAGTGGCACCATTTCATTTTGAAAGCAGTTCCTATATACCATGGTTTAACATGTAGGAGAGGATTCAGTAAAGCCTACACAATCATGTTTGACCATGTGCGCATTACAGCTCAGTGTGCACATGGTCATAAAGACTTTTAGATTCAGTAAACTCCGCATAGTGGCATGCACTCACTCTCTAAGATGGTAATTTCCATGGCATGCAAATTACTGCATTGTATGCTAATGAAGCAAACCAAAATGGTGGAGTGATTCAACAATCTGTAAAGTAACCTTGTAGACTCAGAGTTCATGTTGCCCATGTATTTGAAAGTTTTCAGTATACAGCCATGGAAAGAAGTCTACACAGAAACAAGACCAAGGAAAAGTCCTTAGATTTGCCCAGAACTGACTGACTGACATTATTAGACATGGTGGATGTTATAAAATTATATTAACGATAACAACAATTCCTTTTTAAGTGCCATGACATAAATGCAACTTTGCTCTCTCACCCCCAAATGAAGTATGTACTTGTAACTGATGTAGACAGCTAAAAGTGTAAACCCCATGAAACGTACCATTCATACTGTCATGTAAGCATATGCAGTATGTATCTGATGGGATACAGTTTACCAAATCCTGCATTCCTCTGTGAAAATATATAGTGAAGTAATACCCTCCTTTGAGTGTATGACACTGGACTCCCCTTCAGTCTCCCTGCCTACACAGTTAGCAGCTATGCAGATTCAGGACTGTCAGCACAGTGAAGTTGCAAATAAAGTTAAAACTCATTAGAAATATTGACTTTCAAAAAATTGTAACTGTATAGGGATATTCACTGGATGGCAAAGGTAAATGATGACATCGGGGGGTGTCAGGTTACACTTACAGAAGTGTACATGTAGATCTGTGAAGTGCAAAAGTGCATGTGCATGTAAGCAGTCACAATTCACAAGTTTTGTTTCATCCTCTTTATTTTTTTGTTAAAATGTATAATCTCTGTCTGCTTTCAGTTTAAAATTCTTTTTAAATTTTTGTCATTGTTTACACGATGTGGCACTTAGTGCAACCACAGGAAATGGAGGAGTGAATGGCAAGTTTCTCAGTGCTTGTCACATAACTATTCCTCTGGTGGCATGTGTATGTATAAGGTTTGAGTACAGAAGGTCCCAGGTTCTAGTGCAGGGTCTGCAACCTTTTCTTCACTTTTTCAGCTGCAATTTTGTGCATTACTGTATCCTTTGGAAAGTCATCCACATCAGGGAAATACCAAATTGACAATACACTCCTAAGAGTTGATCCATTTGTTAGAGATTAGAGAAATGATGTGGAGAGTGACCTAATTTTTGACCAACATGCATCTATTGTTGTAAGAAAGTCTTTCAATATTGCACAGCTTATAAACAAAGGGATTGTGTCTAGATCTAGGGATGTCATTGTCCTCCTTTACTCATCCCTGATTACACCACTCATTGAATATAATGCCCCTTTGGCATGCTTCTGTCTTGATACATGCAACAACTGGAATGTCCACAGAGATACCTCACTGAAAGGATACAAGACCTGAACAACATGTCTTACGTGGACTAAATCAAAGCCTTGTCACTATACTCAGTATCCTAAAGACTGCTAAGAGGTGACTCATGTCTGGCATACAAGGCAACCCTGACCCATTTCTGATGGATTTAGTGTGCATCATCAAGTCAAATGTCATCAGAAATAGTCTAGGGATCTATACCTCTTCTGCAACAACAGAGTGGTTTAGAGTGACAGGTATATTGCATAGAGGATACCTCTGCTGTGTAGCAGACTCCCCAGCCACATAAAACAAAGTTCATCCCTTTCCATATTCAAGCACAACTTGGATCTGTGGATCTGTGGATGGGAAACAGATAATTTATCCCAGGACTACCCCCTGTACTACTAATGGACAGAGGCAGCTCCTAAATACTTTATCCCATGCATGAGTCCCTCAAATTATGTATGGTATAATCCCAGTTATTCTTATTAGGGGTATTATATAATTATCGAGCACATAATGAGTAAGACCAGTCAATAACCAAATGGGATAGATTATTTTGAGCATAAAAAGAGAAACTGGTTAGGGTTAAAATGGCTCACAAGGGCAGCTAGCCTATTACTTAACTATAAACCTATGATATCATAGGAACAGAGAAAAATAATAACGCAATTACTTGGGTTTCCTTATTTAAGTATTGGTGCATGTAATGGTGCGTAGGTGTGCATCACCCACTAATGAGTACCAATGGAATTCATATATTCAGTAAAGCAGCAGATGTTTTTCATAGGTGATAATTACAGCATAAGCAGGTGATTTCCAGTATGGTAGAGCTATTCAACAAGTTAGAAAGCATCCATGTAGCCTCCATTCTGTTTTTTTTGTGAATACATCTGTACCATGGAAGACAAGGAAGTTTTAGCCCTGAAATAAAATTATATCACCTGCTGTATTTGCAAGGAAAGTCCCAAACCTAGAATATATTCTTTAATAATATTATGACATATCCTTGTATTTCTTAACTTGATGCAGTAATCAAGTAAATAGAGATAGGTTTCTACAGAAAGTACCTTAACATGTGACAGCAGACACTTATTTTACTTATATGTATCCATTACTAAGTTTTTTTTATGTCCTATTCTTCCTATTTTTAATTGCAATTTTTGTGTGATGCACCTCATAGTACAAACAGTTTAAGCAGGGAATTGACTGTGTTTATCTAGTTTGTGTGAAGTGAGGCAGACCCACTAGGAAACAGACAGACCAAAACAGAAACCAGATATGTTCAATGAATGTCCTTAGCCATCGTGAAAAACTGGCCTGGAGTACAGATGGTGCTGGGTTCTAGTGCAGAGTATGCAACCTTTGTTTTACTGCTGTGATATTGCAGTTTACAACAATGAAGTGAAACATAGACAAGTGTTTCATCAACTTTCTTGTGGCAACAGGTGTTAAGTGTAGGGCTGCCATACACATGGTCCTGGGTTCAAATACAGCATATCCCATACAGTATTGCTTTTATTGATTGAGTAATCTATGTATTAGCACATTTATCATCCAATGTATGACTGTGGGTTTGCTGTGTAGTATAATGCTGTAAATTAATTCCTGCTGTCTGGACCGACATGGCTTTACCTTCTGTGAAAAACACATACACAACTGCACAGTGTTGCATTCTGCTTATCAGAAGTTAGAAGTGCAGCTCACATTTGCACAAAGCTTACCTACACACAAACAGGTGTAACTTGCATGCATGTACGCCATCATGCAATCCACTGCTTACTGGGCTATGAAACTGTAATTCCATGATGCTTTTTTATTGGTATTTATTGTCTATTTCCTTTGTATGACATAAAAATACATGTGGAAACATTGCAAACTGAGGGCACATTCTAAGTATATGCCATAGCTTCACATTACATACATGTTCTGGTCCCCCCTACCAAGCAGTATAACCCTGGAGACTCAGTATTTTTACATGCATATATCAACCACACTATAAAGTGTAATATATAATGTTGTTTGCTCCCTCATGGACAGGCCATTTGGTGGTGCTGGCAGCCTTGCTCTGCTAAACTCAAACATCCAACTATGTTCAGTAAGGTTACTTGTGTTTCTACACAGCTAGCCTTCTGCACACCCTAGTGCTGTTAGGCTACTGGCCTCATATAAGTCTATGTGTTATGCAGGACTCATAACCTGTTGTCCCTCTCATGGCCTGCTGATGTCATCTACTATAAGTTGGCCTGCAGCCACATAAAAGTCAAACTTGTGCTGTGGCTCTTGCATAACGTGCTGTGTTTTGCATTGTGGCACTTATGTAGAATACTTTGTATGCACTTAGGTAAGGATTCTATTCTAACTGCAGTCAACTGGGTGTGTCTTTGAATCTCTTCTCAACAGAGTAGATGTGTTATCCTACCATTACTTTTCCAATTGCATGGCTTGCCAGTATTTTGATACTTGCACCTGACTACACATCCATTTCATGCAGCCCTCACAACCTCTTGTCTCTTGCATGGCCTGCTGATGTCATCCACTATAAGTTGACCTGCAGCCATATAAAAGTCAGACTTGTGTCATGGTGCTTGCATAAAGTACTGTGTTCTGTAGTCTGTGTACCAACTGGGTGCATGCGTGCGTGTGTGTGTGGGGGGGATAGTTGACATTACAAAGAGCATTTTACACCAGCATGTGGGATACTGCTATTACCATATGCTCAACAGACAATGATGATGTCATCAGCTATATCAGGTTATTGCATATGCAGTCATCCCACCAGGGCATAATCAGACACTGACCTGGAGCTCAGGCAGAAGTAATCTCATCCAAAACCAGGCAGATTACAGTAATGTATTTTAATCTATCCATATACATCTTGCATAGTTAGTAGGCCCTGTGTTATCTTGATGAAAAAGTCTGGTGGTCTCTCCAGCTCTGTAGGTGTTTGTTGTGGTTCATGCAAAAGAGAGCATTATACTGTATTACTGTTATGATGAGATTTGACTACAGTGCTGTCATACAATCCTGAGATCTGAATGTGATGGCATGACTTATGATGTGCACCATACATATGTCATGGAAAATCATTAAGGAGAAACTTTACAAAGTAATGAGGCATATTGTAGTTCCCATCTTAACAATCCATAAAAGAGAATACACTAGAAAGTACTGACATGATGATGCTATCCACTGTATAACTTGGCAAGGCAAATATAAGTGACAGGTACAATTAGCAGCTCAACAACTCAAATGCAGATATACTAAGTGTTAATGTAGCTATGCAGTCTGTGCACCAGACCCAAATCGTTTTTATCCCTAAATCCAAACGAGATAAAACAGGGATATGGCACAGTTATCATCACTTGCACAGGGCATTGTGTCAGGGGGATGGAGACCTAGGCTGACACAAAAGGTTGGTGAGTGTGGGTGAGTAAGAAATAGAAGTAGACAGGCTGAAACCTGCAACTGTTGTGTGTGTGTATGTAGGGGTCGTCCATGTGAAAGTGGTGTGTGAGAGTCTGCAAGAATACAGCCAAGCTCAATGCTAGCTCTACATCTTGGTATGTGAGACAGGTGTGAACCATGCATGGTAGAGTTGGCAATTCATTGTTGTCACCCCTGACCATGAGAACCGGTTCTGCCAGGAGTTGCATTGACATCACCATACCCATGAACAGATGCAGTGCTGCTATGTGAATGTGACTGATGTCTGCTGGATGTGTTCCCTTCACAGAAATGCCCAGGACCATGACCCCATGGCCTGCCACATCTACGTGTGAACAGCACACACATCAACAGACCAATGTAAGTACTGCCACTATGGAAGCATGATCAGACATGGTCACATTGGCTATAAGCAGATGCTGTGGCTCACCTGTGCCTATGAGGATGCCATTCCCTCCCATCAGACATTCCATAACAGACACTGCTCATTCCATCACCCCTGTGTCCATCACAGACACCCCTCATTCAAATGTGTCATTTATCCAATCCAATGAATCAGCAACATGGTGGAGGCAATCACGCATGTCACCCTGTGCCACATCCACAACCATTAGCATTTGTATGGAGTGCCTTTTTGACTATGGCTTTCCCTCCATGATGACCCTAAATATATGTTGAGTGACACAGGAAGAGGCACCTGCACACAAGGTGCAGGAGGGACAGCAGGCCACCTCCAAGCACCCCTATCAACTCTCCTGCATGGCATTTCACCCACACTTTAGCTACGGCCAGAGACAATAGGCAGTAAAGCCGCAGTAGCCACACTTCCCTGATCAGTGTCCTCCTCACCCTCCACCTGTTCAATGTTTGTGGGCTCAGTGGACTGGGTAGGTGAAGGCCTACTGGCTGTATCTGGGGAAAATGAAGGGGGTGGCTGAATGTCAATCTCTGTGTCAAATTCATCCTCTACAACCCCTGACTGCACCTCAGTTTCACCACCATCATCATCAGTGTCTACTAAGACACCGCCATCAGGTGGCACAGGGCCCACACTCCCTCTGTCATGATCACCTGTGATAAAAAGGAGGAAACACAGGCATACATTAATAACTGCATGACTTTGTTGCAATATATGCTTAACAACTAACAGTGCTGCCACTACTACAGACAATACAGCAATACGCACAACAGTCCTAAAATGACACATTAAATATTTCTTTAAATTGATCTGCAGTACTGACATAAATTTATTTGGCTTACCATCTGCAGGAAGTATATGTTGCTGGATTCCCGAGAGTCATGAAATAAGTTAAGCAAGAGGTAAGGGAAACATCATCACATTTAACAGCAAGACAGTGGGTAATACATGTACTCATCTATGTCTGCATTAACTCAATGTTCAGCAAGAATGTGGCTGACAAATCCAAGCTAAGCTTATAACTGTAGCAATTGTCTTCCCACCCCAAAAAAAGACATGTGACACAGAAGTAACTTTTATTTCAATTGTTTTACTATACAACAGTATTCAACTGGTCATATAACAAAGCTTTCCTGGAAACTCCTCTTGGGACTCAGTAGAAGTGGCACCCACATCAACGACATCCTGTGGTTCACTCTACTGTGAGCTCTCATGTTGGGAGATATTCACCAGGAACTCTTCATTGGTGGTCCGAGATTGTTCTGTAGCAGGCACCCCTTGGTCTTGGGCAGCTGCAGCTGCTTGCCTCCATGCAGGGGTAATCATATCAGTGGCCCTGTGGCACACCTGTTCGTTTGTCCAGCTGTGGCCACCCACAAACTGATGTTGTCAACAATATACTGCCATACTTGTAGCCTTTGTTGCATACTGGTCCAACTCCTTCCCAGCAGTAATGCCCCAAGTTGATGGAGAGCGTCAACAATGATACTATTTGCCACTTCACTGAATGGTGTCTGCACCTCACTGACATTGTTTGGGTCTTAAAAGACAACAGAATGATAATACACAAAAGTATCACATAACTACAAGGTAACTGTTTCCAGATAAAAGAGTAAAGGTAGACAGTCAGTAGTACCCACTGGAAAAACATAAAACAGTCTTCTTCTTCTTCTTCTTTCAGCTTTTCCCAGTTAGGGGTCACCACAGTGGATCACCTGTCTGCTCTTGATTGGCAGTGGAGTTTTACAGTGTCGAGCTGCAGCCCGACACCCAACCTTCCACAGAAGGCACACACATGCACACACTCATGCCTAGGGCCAATTTAGAGTGGCCAATCCACCTACAGCATGTCTTTGGGATGTGGGAGAAAACCAGAGTACCCAGAGGAAACCCACGTGACCACAGGGAGAACATGCAGACTCCGCACAGAAGGCACCCCAGCCAAGGATGAAACCGGTGAACATCTTGCTGTGAGGTGGCAATGTTAACCACTGCACCATTGTGGCTGCCCGGAAAAACATAAAACAGTCTACAGATGAGAAATACTAACACCAGGCAGCTTGCAAAATAAGGACAGTAGCAAGAGCAACATATCCTTGTATATGCCATAGCATTAATTCAGTTGTGCTCTTCCCCAAATTAGAATTCCATTCTAGTTTATGACATAACAGTAACTCTTCTTTGCTCCCCCACCCACAAAAGAACAGGGAAATAAACTATTTTGCTAATAAAACTTCTTTGAAATGTTAAAAGTGCTTTCAAAAGTCCTGTCCCTGAAACATTTGTACATATTTATCACACAGCATTCTATTTTCATTTATTGTCAATCATGTGTACTTCTGAAATGGCTTGACAAACATGGCCATGCCATCAATACACTTCTAACTAATGCATACAGATAAAAGTGTAAAAGCCTTTACTTAATGTTATTCATTAATATATTCCACAATATGCATTATGCAGGTAACAAAATAGAACATACCTCCTGGAGTTCAGCACTTCTTTGTAAAAACATTGTTGGAAGAATTTCATTTTTGTGAAGTCCTGTAAGCATGTAGCAAGTGTCCTCACCATCAGTTTATAATGGAGTAGATTATTAATGGATTACATCACTCTTAGCCTGTGTTTCAGAGATGCTAATTACAGCATATGCAGCTGAACTGCATGTTAATCAAACAATCTGGTGGAGGTATTCAACAAGTTATAATGCAACAATGTAGTCTCCATTTTGTTTTTTCCTGTGGATTTCAAAAGTAGTGGAGTACAGACACAGAAAGTTTACACAGACAGAATGTTAGGAACTGCTGCTGCTGCTTAATTCCATTCATATGTGCTACAAGCTGCAGGTCATGCTGCTGCTGCCAATAGGCCTAGGCCGAAATGGAGAAGAGTTTTCAGGCCACATTTTACTTATCTCAACATACCCAACATGGACATTGCAGACCACTACATGGTGAACAGGGACACAATACAGGACATATGCGACTTCTGCCAACTTCATCTCAGAGCCAGAGCCTTTACCTCCCCCTGTCTTGGCTGTGCACTACTTGCATCACAGTCAGCCTTGACCTAACACTGTGGCAACTGCTGTATTTACAAGGTAAGTCCTGAACATGTACTACATTTTATAATAATATTATGGCATGTCCTTGTATTTCATCACTTGGTACAGTAAGCAAGTAGAAGGGGGGATATTTGTACAAAATTAACATGTGACAGCAGGGAGTTGTTTGACTTGTATGTGTCCATTACCAAGTAGTAGGCCTCAGGCATCAAAGAATCATGCATCCATACCTCTCCAAAGTACTGATGACCACTGCATGGCCTCGGTTTAGCACCATAGGTTTGTAATGGGAAATCATAACAGAGAGAATTTAGAAAGCAATGAGACACATTGCAGTTTCCAACTTCACAACCCTCACAAGATCAAATAGGCAGGATGCAAAACAAAGAGAGTAATGAGCAACATATCCTTGTTTGTGCTATAACAGTAGCTAAGCCTAAGCCTCTCTCTAAAGAATAGTGTACCCTTGCATGTGCCATAACAGGAACACATATTTGCTCCCCCTCCCCAAAAGAGCAGTCTATGCTTGTTTGTGCCATCCAACCTGCCCTTTATTTGATGGCAGCTGCATATCATAGTAATCCCAGTTCATATCCTCACACATTTTAAGGTAAATGATATAGACTGGCTTACATACTGCCTGTCTTTGAGTACTGGTCATGTAACTGATGAAGGTCCAAGAAGCACAGAAAGCTAAGACAGATCTGTATATTTGCAAGGTGTTATACCATTTGGATCTCAAAAAACTTTGAGATAACAGCTTACAAAATCTTCCTTGAGCAACATGTGAAAAATATTTTATATGAATGTCAGTTACTGAAAACATGACAGAAAGTAATAAAAACAATAAAAAGCTTCAAGGAAATGCAATGCCTGGCTCTAAGGGCATCAGCAAAGATAAGATAGTGCTTATGTATAATTCCTATCTCTATCAAGGCATAATTATCAACATGAGTAAATATTTATTCCTCTAATAGTCAGATGTAAATCAGCTATAAAACTTTGCAGTGGTTCTTAGAACTGCTAGCTCAGCCTGCTATTAGAGTAAAAATAGCAGACTGGAACAAGGCACCTACACTGACATACTCTGATATATTGTTAAAGCAGGGAATGCCTCTTCTTTTAGAAATGTCATAAACATGTTTTAATCAGTAATTTTCTCTCTGTCAAAACATTCTTAAACCATGCTTGTAAAGAATAAAGAAAATGCAAAACACATATTCTGTAAAATGTACATATATATTTACAAAGATCAAAGGCTATGAAAATGTATTTTACTCTATTTCATACTCCACAGATGTGTACATATATGTACGTATCACTTACAGAGACTACTCATAATAGTTAAAAGCTGAATAAAGTCAGGATTTGTATTCATAATGGTATTCTCTTCTGTTCTGTTTTTTTTTCCACAGCCATGACAGACTGAGAACTGAATGTGCAAACCCATGCCTCTAGATTGGCATGGATACAAGAAGCCTGTGATATGTATGTATCCAAACAGTACTGTTATTTTAGCATTAAATGTAAAGACACCTGTATTGCTTTATTATACAGTTGTATCCAATTGGGCATTCATCTCTCAACTGTAACAGGAAAGTATGCATGCATAAGCCTGTAGGCCAAAACAACAGGTCAGTATTAGAGAGTAGTCAGAGGTTGTGAGTTCATAAACCACACTTCCCAAATATATAACACTTTTAAGATTTAATTTATATTGCAATGTAACATCAGAGCTCTAAAGCAGTGGCACCAATGGCCTGCTGTAAACTGTAATCAGTATAATTGGAATGGATCTACCTGAAATGTTTGACAAGCTAAAAGCACGACAATGAAAACACTGACACGAAAAGAATGAAATTTGAAATACCCGACAGTGTAAATGCCCAACAAACCACAATCCCGAAACTCAACAAAACAAATCCATTTCCGAAAAACACACACAAAACACAAGCACAACAAAAACCTTACAAACCTACACTAAACCTTACATACACAACTATCTATGCACTAACCTTAACCCAAACCCTAACCCTAATGTCCATCACTATCGCACACTTACCTTACGTGCACCCAAACCCTAAAGTCCATCACTAACACACACTTACCTTACCCACACCCTGACCCTAAAATCCGTCACTAACACACACTTACTTTACCTGCACCCTAACCCCTAAAGTCCATCACTATCGCAAACTTACACAGTCACGCTCATTTCCCATGTTGATGTTTTCAGCATTGGGATTCTGGACTGTCGATCATTTCTGTTGTTGGTCTTCTAGTATCTGTCTTCTTGTTGTCAGTGTTTTCAGCTTTCATTCTTTTCAGGTAGATCCATTGGAACATATGTACTGCATGTGCAATATATGCGCACATCACAGAATGCTTGCTGCAAGCTGTAGTATAGTGTGCATCTGTTATGAGATGGTTAGTCTTAACAGTAAAAAAATATTTTTTAGGAATTGGTAGTCTTAAAAGTAAAGATAGAATAGAGTCAAATAATTGTATCAAGGCATTGTATGTCACATATGAAGTTGCTAATGTTCTCCCTTGTTTTTCTCTCACCCCAACCTGTATCTTCTCTTCCTTGTTTTTTTTTTTTCCCCACAGCATGGGTAGACCTGCCCCACAGTATCTACCTTCCCCCACTCCACCAGCTATGGCACCAAGGCTCAGCACATCGGGGACGCAATTTAGTAGCACCCCCTCTACTGCCCCTGCACTACCTGTCCCATCAGGTAGTTCTGCCCCACAGAATAGGCCACGGGTTTCCTCTGGGAGCAGTGGGAGAGGTGGTGATTTTATCCCTCACGATGAACTGCCAGGATTGGTGTATAGGACTGTGTGCCACAAAGTTGGTGCATACCTACATCAGATGGAGGCACTGCTCTCTATCAATGTAGTAAATAACATGAGGAGACACAGACATCAAACACTGTAGCCATCGGTGCAGTGAACTAACAGTGATGACATTACAGTGGGTAATGACTCAATTCTTACTGTCACTCAGCTTGACGTCCATGGGTTTACAGTCTCCCCAATCTCACCCCAACCATGGTGTTCACCCAATTCTTGTATCCTTCACCTTTCCTGTGTCTTGTCTTGTATGTTCTGTCTATCTGCAATTGCTTCCTCACTTACCAACCTACCTGACCTAGACATACTAATGTCCCTTCCCCAACATTCCTCTCTCTCTCAAAAAAAAAAAAAAGGCACCTTTCCTCAAAAAATGTTGTTGCATACATAGCTTTCCATTTCGCACATGTCTTCTTGGCACACTTGATTTGCTCTAACTGGCTAAACAACATGATTGTGTTGTGGTCACCCCTCTCTCTGGAGGTGACAGTCCAAATTCAGCTCATATTTTACATACATGTTTTATTGACTAATTTCTAGAATTCACAGGAAGCCAACTTATTCTGACTCTTCTTATATGATATAGCTTGTTACCCTACTGCTCAGAAGAAGGCTATTGTAAAAGAACAGCTTGTGCAAGCAGCTAGGATGGTATCTAATCATGTTGATTTTTTGAAGAATGGAATAATTTGAAAGGCATGTTTTTAAGAAGGGGTTATCCGGAGTTGTTTATAGACACTATACCGGAAAAGGTTGTTCTAAAGAGGTAAAAATAATTATTTTGTTCCTATACTGTCAGGACAGAAAGACATCCCGTATGCCTGGCCCCTTAATGAACTTGGAAATATCCAGGAAAGTAACTTTAAATGCAGTTTTGTTACCACTTACTCCCTCGATTGTGAGAATATTAAGTGGATTCTAAATAAGAAGTGGACTATCGTTAAGGATAATCAGGAATGGATGGAAAAGTTGGGTGAGAAACCCATTATTATTTATAAGAAAGGGACTTGCCTTAAAAGTTATCTTGAACCTGCAAAACCTACAAAATCCCCTTTGGGCCAACACATGTGGCCCAGTATGCATAGATGTGGGGCTTGTAACTATTGTAATAATATACTTGTTAGTGAAAATTTTAAAGTAAGAAATGAGAATTTCACTGTAAAAAAGTAGATTTAATTGCTCAAGTAGAGGGACGATATACCTGGCCTTATGTCAAGTATGTTCTTGTTTTTACAGGCAAAACAGAGAGTATGCTTAAGCAAAGAGTGCAGGAGCATATATATGAAATTTGTAGGAAAAGTAATACAAACACTTTATCAAAACACATTATTCATTTTTCAGATCACCATTTTACATTTGTTGATTTAGATCAACTATTAACTAATCCTAGACTTGGGCCCTGGGGACTGGTTTTAGAACAAAAGCTACTCTGTTGGCAGCTGCGAATACATGCAGCACATGTACCAGAACTCAACGAGGTCTCTTCTATTAGTTGTTTGTTAAAATTAAAACTTTTTAGAAGATAGTATATGGCTTTGTTCAGCTTTTATAGCTGCTGTATATAGAGTTCTTTAATGTATAGTTGATTGTATTGTACATAAGTTTGGATGGCATGGTTTTAAATGTGATAATGTTTTTAGTTATATTTCTTTAAGGAATGATATTAAGGTGAACATGTGACTAGTTCATTCATTTTTCCCCTTTAAGAGATGATATAATGTTTATCATGTGATAGATCATTCATCTTTTTAAAGCTTTTTAGTAGGTTACTATGTTGGATTTCAAAAAGTATTTGTATGGTCTATAAGACAAAAGTGCTTGTGCAATCCCACCAAAGTTTTTTACGGTTATATGTAAATAAACTCTGTGGCTTGATGTTTGTAAGTTCCTGCAGTCCTCTAAATTTTGTTTTACCTGTCAAAACTCACACTGAACATATGGTGGCCTAAACCAGATTGAATAACACCAGATACAATGCATATACTGCCTTCACAGGATAATGCTTCTAATGACTTAACAAAATAGGTCTGTTAGCTTATTTATGAAATACCACTCTATGGGGATCCTTTTGAAATTCCAGTTACTGTATTTGCTATCCTCAGAACAATGAGACTGAACAATCAAAGACAGCAGAGTTGGTGTAGTGGTGCATTTCTCTGAAAATAGTTCAGAAGGCCATGGGTTCAGTATTTGGCAATGGTGTCTTTTCAATGCTAGACAGGGGTCCAGGGAAGTAAATATTGTGGGAAGAAATATCCAGGGAATTGTTATGGCTTGGCTTGTATAGGCCCTAGGGCCAATAGCCTAGTACCAACCTATGAACCTATATATATATATATATATATATATTTTTGTTGTTCTTCTTCTTTCAGCTTTTCCCGGTTAGGGGTTGCCACAGTGGAACTCTGGTCCGCTAATGATTGGCAGTAGATTTTTTATGGTTGCTGCGCTGCCAGGTCGATGCCCAACCTTCAACGAAAGCACGCTTATTCTATGCATGTCTTTCGAATGCCACTCGACCGCTGGGAGGACATGCAGAGTCCACACAGAAGGTGGTCCAGCTGAGAATCGAACAAGAGAACCTTGTGCTATGAGGCAACAATGCTACCGCAGATATATATATATATATATATATATATATATATATATATATATATATTACATACAATTAAAGGTTGTGGTACCTGTGAACATTTCCTTTTCTTTCTCTTGAGATACAGAGATCTTTGAGTTTGTTTATATAAGTAGCAAGGCTACAGGGGTCCAGAGCTGTGAAGTTCCCGTGCTAAAATACATTAATGGTGTTACAGTATGTTTCAAAATTCATCATATTTCTTTAGCATTTGCACTTTATTTTTTGGAATCCAGGGACATATAAATATGGCCTCATATTTCCAAAAGGTGCTGTTTCCATGCAGATATAAAAACCTGAGACCACCAAGATTATTGTGTACTATATAACTGTGCCACAAAATACCCCTGGAAAAAAGATGTGAGTCCTTGTAGTTAACATGTCAGTGCATCAGAAAGTAGGATGTTGCATACGTTATGCTTTGATTTCAGGTAGTGGGACTGAGAGAAGAGGGAAAAAGTACATTTTGTGTTTCTTTTCATGCATCTTCAATATAAGGCAATCGGAGAAACTTGGTGTGGGAGCAGTGCCCCACTTAATAAGGTCACTTTTTGACTGTGTAATTTAGTGCAGCTTTAAGTGTTTCATCAGGGATTATTCATACATTGATTAAATGAAATGTGATTATTCCTATTAAATGCAAACACACCCACACAATATGAATCACTCCTTAAAGAAACAACTTTAATATAGATAAATCTGTTAATACAACATAGCCTTTTACCATGCATGTAGGAACTAATTTTGTATTATGTATCAGGCGATAATCAGCAATAATGTGGATGCAATTATTAAGACGCGTGCATTTTTGTCCTAGTAAAGTTATTGAAAGGACTTCAGCATTACCTCTAAATGTATATTATTAATAAAATGTTTTTATTAGCTTTGGTTAATTTCAGTGGTTTTCCTTGAGGCAAATAACTACAAGGCCATGGAAAAGCTGACAGAGTATACTGAAATGTGGCTATTGAGGTTCAGTGCAGATAAAGACAAAATGCTACAACCTTATCACAACAGCCATGGTGCATAATATCAGCTAGAGGAATAAAACTAATGGCAACAGAGCAGGAAAAGGAGCTGATAATCTTGATTTCAGCTGGACTAGAATCCCAGGAGTAGAGTGGGAGGAAAATTTAACATCTAAGAGAATGCTGGGGTATGTCCTCAGATCGGTAGACTCCATGTGTCTGTTTTACAAGTTTTCAGAGAAAACATGCCAAGTGTACTATGCATTTCAGAAGGTCATACATTCAGAGGAATATTAGGTTGCTTGAAGAAATATAGAAGAAAGCTGACCAAAAGGATGCATGGGATGAAGAGGGGAAGGGTATGTCCAGTAAAAGAGAAGGTAAAGGACTCCCTCCACAGACTAGAAATGACATGATATGTGTCCACAAGATCATATGAACTAAACAATTACAAAGTTGTAGAGGATTGCAGGGGACAGACTTAAAAACTGTTTAATAACAGATAAAAAGAAAAACTGGTTAAGCAATTTTGTCCTAAACAAAATGAAAAGGTCTTCATGTAACCCTCGCATGAATCTGTGCAGGAAGGGAAGGATACATCCAGTAACTACAGGAACTAAGTGATTCTCTTCAGAGACTAGAAATGGAATGCCATGCATCCACAGGATCATATAAAGGAAATGTCTGGAACAGACAGAATGGAAATGGAATGAGTGAGCATGTGCTTTGGATTGAAGAGTCAAATACTCTTTGAATCAACAAAAGTACTCAAGGAATGGATTATAAGTATGGTGGTGAAGAGGGGATCTGTGCTGACATTTGAGAGAACATGATGTAGATGGTGAAAATATGAAGGGAAGAGAGGACTGGAAAGGAAGTAAAATCCTGCATGACTTCAAGGACAGACTAAAGAGGCCCCCTGTCTTTTTGTTCTATTCATCAAGTATAATGTACTTTTTCTGTATGATTTTTGGCTCTGTGCATGATGATCATCAAGCCTTCTGCAGTCTGACTAGAGCCATTCATTCCCACATACTGTGTATCCTCAGTATTGCAGCATTATGATAAGAGAATCCAGAGGTGTGGAGGGTAGGGCCTCACTGACATCCAGTTAAAGATGGAATTATTGTTAAGTCTCAATCCTTCCACAGGTGAGAGGAAATATCTCTTGCATCACCACCCAATTCCTATACAACACCTGTTGTAAGTACATATTCCTGTACACCTGCATTGATGGATATGTCATAGTAGTTTAGACAACTTATTGTACTCTCTAGGTTCATAGGTGTTTATTGGGCTAATGACTACAGGGACCTTTTTAAGCCTAGCCATGCATCTCAAATCTTTGACAAGTTCTGGTGCCTTTGATAAGTGTAAGCAGGAGATGGGGAGACTTGAAACATTTACAAGCAGGAGTCTGGGAGATCAGCCATTTGCAGGCTGCCTGTATCCATTACAGATATAGGTGCCAAACCAGGGATTAAGTTCCTGTTCCCCATCCAATTTTCCAAGTTACACTTGAAGTGGGTTAGGTATAAACTCTGCTTCACATGGATGGGGAGCCTGTTCCAGGGAAGGGGTACCCTCCAGGATGCATACCTATCTATCCAGCAGGTTATATTTATATCACAAGCAATGTTTAAGTCTACAGAATAGGTCATTCTGGTTCAGGAGGTCCATCAGTGTGGACTATGACAATGCTTTCCAAGTGTGGCTAGTTCCTGTTACTAAGAAACAAGTGAGAGCATTTCTGGGGGCAGTAGGGTACTACAGAAAAGTTGTGCCCAATTACAATACCATAGCTGCACCCCTTACTTACCAAACTAGGAAGAATAAAGCAGACAAGGTAGTGGGGACCACAGACTGTAAACAGGCATTCCAAAAACTAAAAGAGATTTTTAGGAGGACCTCCTATGTTAGCCAGCCCAGATTACAATAAAGAATTATTTGTGCAGGTAGTTGCTTCAAATGATGGGATGGGAGCTGTACTCAGCCAAGTTTCCAAAGAAGGAGAAGAGCATGCAGTGGTTTATCGGAGCCATAGACTTCAACCCAGAGAAGAGTGTTATGCAGCTGTGGAGAAAGAGTGTTTAACTATAGTGTGGGCATTGCAAATGCTGCAGTCGTATCTTAATGGGAGAACATTCACTGTACTCACAGATCATAATCCTATAACATGGCTAAATTGGGTCTGTAAGCAGAATGTCAAGTTACTGAGATGGAGTCTAAGATTGCAAGCATGTGATATGACCATACAACATTGCAATGGGGTTAATAATGCCAATGCAGATGGATTGTCGAGGAGAGGAGTGGATTAATATTCCCAGGTAGACTCATTTTTTAAGCATCAGTTTTCAAGGATCACTCGAAAACTATGCTTGAGTCATAAGGGGGTGTGAAGAAAATGAAAACAATGCCATCTGTGTTAGCATGTCTGGCAGGAGATTTGTGTATATTATCAGATTAACTTGCATTCTATGCCATCATGCCTAATTAGGAAATGTAAATAAGTTTTAACATGTTGAGTATTTCCCTGTTTAAACAGAATGTTTAAAGAATCTGTCACTACTTTGATATATTTCTAACTACGCATGTTTGAGAGGGACATCCTAAAGTACAAACTGTGGAGAATCAGCTGTCCTTGAATGATGTCTTTAGATTGTTCCTGGTTGCTAAGAGATTATTTAAACAACTGATTGACAGAAAAAGTTTTTTTTTTAAATAACTGACTGTTAGATTTTGAAATTAGACAGTTGAGAGTGCAATTTGTCAAGTACTGGGCAGTTTGTCAAGTACTGAGCAGTCAGTGGACATCAAGAAAAGAGAACTTACCAAAAAAATGTAACCTTGCCTTGGTCTTGCTATTATATCTCAGAGTAGATCAGGGATAGTATTCTTTAGCTATATCAGGAAAACTTAGTTGTCAAGACAGAGTTTTTTCTAGCATAATGGACTCCTATTCTGCAGTTTGATTTTACATTTATGGTGATTGAATTATGGTGTTTATTGAGAGTTATTGATTTACAATCTTGTAATTATTTTACTTATTATTAAACGTTTTTCAGTACTTTACATTGTGGCTTGAAATCAGTGCTTTTCTTTAGAGATTAGAGAGTGCTTCTACCTGTTTGATACTCCACAGGTCACCTCCAGGGCCTGGCTGTTCTGGTTATAGCTACTATTTATTTTGATAATTAATTTTCATAATTGGACACTCCTTTGGAAGGACATGAAGACCCTCTGATTGGTGGCGGCATTACTGAATTATTCTGGGAAAGAGACAGCTATAAATCTGTGTCAGGCTTTCCCAGAAGTGCTTGGATGTGTGACATTTAAATTTACTTTGAGGGTGAGTGCATCAGAGGTCTTAAACTGGGACACTTTGCTCTGAAGTGTGTAATAAGAAAATACATTTGGGTGAACAGAGGTATATAGTCCAGTCACAGAAAATGGAGCATGTTCCTATTGTGTTCTTAGGGGAAAATTGTGAAATATTACTTCTAAGTGACAGTCTCATATTGGAGTCAGTATTAAGGACTGAAGTTCCTTAGTTACTGACCCAGCATAGTAAGGGACATCATTTAATTGTTGACAGTCTGGTGAGGTATTGGCTGGATGTTACACATTGTAATCCCTATTTTTCTACCCAGCTGACTCATAGGATCCCTGCCATTTAGCCAGGGATTTATATTCCATTGTAGGGACCATAACAAATGTTTGGTCTTTCACCTGAAACTTCTTATTCAAAACATTTCTATTGCACTCTACATGTTGACTTGCTTGTGCCCTCTCCATGTGCTCCTGCACAATGAACATCACCCCTTTGTCTTTCCTGTAAATCTGAGCAAGACCATAAGACACTTTTAAAATATGTTTTTACTTCCTCTCATTTCTCTTTTACTACATCCATTAGTCCTCTGGACTATCTTCTCTCCACCACCCATTGTCAATATTTCTTGGCAATTGAGCCTTCTTAGCTTCAGTTTGTGATATTTTTATACTGAAAACAAATATATATTTTTGTTTTGTCTGTATGAATAGTATAAGCTTATTGTACTACTTTTATTATATTATTTTATATACAATGTCAAGGGGCTCCTATTGTAACTGTCATATACAAATGTATAATTATGTAATCTTTCTTGGAGCTTTTCTCCCTAGGTCTCTGCTGAAAATGGGCTTCTGGCCCAGTCAGACACTATCCTGTTATCAAATGTAAATAAATAAATAAAATAAATAATTTTGTATTTAACAATTCAAATTCCTGTTGGACTGAAAACATTAAATATAGCATCAGCTGGTCCCAATCTTTTATCACCCTTTTCAATAGCATTACTTAACACAGAATTCATGATGCTATTTAACCAATCTACTAACAGATCTCTACTTGGAGACTTCACACTGTTCTCATGACTTGGACATAAAAAGTGTTTGCTTTAACTATTTTGGGTCTCCTTTTGTATGCCTTCCCAGAAAAAAATGCAACAACAGTTCCTTAACCATGGGTTGGAGTTAGCCTTCTGGAGAGGAATAGCTTTCGGAGATGGGTTAGCATAGTAAAACACCACTATTATATACTGGTATCTACTCTTCAATCTTACTAGTAGTCCCATGAGATGACAGCAATGATTTTAAAAGGAACTTCAGTCACAAGCATTGGAATTAAAGGATTCCTGTACCTTTGTTAGGGATTATCTTGTTTATGCAAAGAACACCCTGTGCAATAGTTTACAACTTGTTTTACGACATCTGGTCAGACAAAGAACCTGTCTAGGACCTTATTTTGGTTTTATCTATACTTAAATGACCTCTAATGCATTACTATGGACCATTTTCATGACATTTTCCCTAAATAGCTTGGGCATCAATGACAAGTATACAACTTTCTCTCTCTCTCTCTGGCTACCCTAAAGTTGAGGTTGCTCTCATTTCAATGTATGGATAACCTGGTCATGGTCCAGCAAGAGTGCCGTCCCCATTAGTGTGATTATATTGTTATAGGCATGGCTTAATGTCTTGTCCTCAAAACAAATGCAGACTGGAGAAATCTCTTTAGAAAAAACACAACAACAATACAGCAAAGCTTTCAGGCATAAATTACAAATATATAAGGGTCATAGTCAATGTTTCAAGCAGCCTATTGGTCATGTGACATACACATAACAATTAAATGGTTACTGCTCTTCTTATTTCTGATCTATCTTTAAGCTTTCTTATGGTTTTAAGTAGCCATATATACAACTGAGGTAGTTTAAACTGATGGTTAGTTGGATCAAGTATATCAGGACAGCAAGAACAATTAAAACATTTACAAGTACCTGGTTTGTCAACCTTAGGTGTAGGATTAATACAAAATTTTCATATTTCTGAAAGAGAAATAAGGTCTGTCCCCTACAACCTTCTTAACATTCATGCAGGCCATTAAAATCAGCTAGTTTTTTTGTATAATATTCTTAACTAAGTATGCCTTATTACAGATGTTCCATCCCCTTTTATATATATAGGTCCAAGTGTGGTACTCCTATCCATATCTAATAATAAATTACTACTGTAGCCACTAGTCACCATTTCCTAAAACATAAATTTAAAGTGTACAAGCATCCTAAATTGTTTAATACATTTACTTCTAAATAACCCTACCAAATTGTGAATCTACCAGTACCACACTTCGCCATGCATGCATGCTTTGAAAATGTATGTGCTGAAAAAAATTATACCTCTTTTGATGAATAAATGAAAAAGTGAACTTCTATTCTTTTCTTACAATAAAAAAAAATCTAACTTTTTTCTATTCTTTCATTAGAACTTTCAAAAAAAAAATCAAAAAATTTTGTTTGCTGTTTAAATAATGTAAATTCAATTCACTTAATTTTTTGTATACCTTTCCACAACATAAGCAATCTACAAGAAAGCCGTTGATTCCAAAAATTCCATGAAACAAATTGATATGAAAATTTAAATTCTAAATTATAAAAAAAACTTTGGCTGTAAGTATTGCCACTAAGTATTGATGGTTACGGCACCGATGTTGTCATCACATGTTTATAGACATAGTTGTATATATATTTATATATATTGTTTATTTAGAGAACATAACTGGCTATAACTAAGTATATATAAATATATATAAATAAATTTGTAATAAGGCAATCCGATACAAAAAAAATACAAAAATGTCATTTCTTTTAACTTAATATGTAGTTAAAGATATTATACATATTAAAAAAAAAGCTGATTTTTTTGGCCTGAATGCATGAATGTTAGGGGGGTTGGGACCTTATTTCTTTTTTTCTTATAGAAAAAAACCCTTAAAACAAAAATTACGTTACAAGGATTTTTGTATTAATCCTACACCTAAGGTTGACAAACCAGGTACTTGTAAATGTTTTAATTGTTCTTGCTGTCCTGATATTCAGAAATATGAAGAGCAGTAACCACTAAACATATTTTAGAATAAGTTATTTGTACTGTTGTTCTTGAACCAGGACTCAATGATGTTGTTACATTAAAGCCCATTTTGAAACATTTACAACAAACTAAGTTAAAGTAATAGTATTATATTAATTATTTTCACATGACCAATAGGCTGCTGGTCATATGACTATGACCCTTATATATTCAGCATGTCTTCCATTAGTGGTTTGTAATGCACTGAAGAAGGGTTTTTTATGCCTGAAAGCTTTGCTGTATTGTTGTTGTGTTTTTAATGTCTTGTCTTCCCTGTGGCCATTTTGAAGCTCAACTGACCTACCTGAAGGCATGATTGACTGAAATCCTCTTCTCTATATAAAGATACTGGTAGATAGAAGGCTAGGAACACCATACCCTACTCTTTCTGGAGGAATGATGGCCCAGTCTAGTGGTCTAAGGGATTCACTTTAGTAACTTATTGAGCTAAAGCTGCACTCTCCCTTTATTTTTATAGCTCTTTATTGCTCTTTATACCACTCTGTGGCATCATTGCCAATTAAGGCTTTTCAAACCTTGTCTTCTCTCTAAATATTCATTGACCTCTACTTCTACTGGGAATCTCTGTGGTACATGGACATGGGTTCCCACTTCATTAGAAGGATTTATCCATACCTCTGTCTTCTTGTCTATATCAGGGAATATGTAGGGCTCCCTAATGTTATTCTCTTCCCACTGTTTCAAGAGGTTCTTGAAAAATAAGGAGCCTTTCTCTTGTTATTATTAAATCATGGATGAGGTAGGGACCCATGGATTCCAAGTGCAGCACTTTCTTGGACTGAGTTTTCACCTCCACCTATATAACATATTTTATTCCCATAGATGCATGTCCCTGTAGTTCTTCCCCATCTTCCATGATTAAGTACTTAGTTAACTTTACAGTAGCTCAGTAATGCAGTTTTGGCCACCTAGGGTCTAAACATGATCAAATTCCATAGCCTCATCACTCCCCCTCTGCTTCCTTTATTATCTATATGGGAGTTTCCATTGTAGCTTCCAGTCCCCATTACTTAGCAATATGGCCTCTCTTTCCATAATTTAAGCAAAGTTTAAGTGTATCTATTAAGTATATCTATTACTATAATTGCTATCATCATTTCCTTACTGTTCACTTCCTTCGGGTCTAGTCTAAATTTTACAATATATTTTATCTCAAATAACCATGCCTTTACCATTTTACTTCCAGAGAAGTTTCACGTGAAATATAAGGACTTGAGTCTCTGAGGTGATCTTGCCTTTACTAATAAACCTTTTCTTACTTTGTCAAAGTCACTACTTTTGGAGCTAGGAATGTCCATATACATATGGTGAGGCTTACAATAAGATAAGTTTCCAGAATCTGATCCCAGCTGATTTTTTTTCAAATGTTATTGGTTTTGCATGGACTTGGCTACTTCTACTTTCCCCTATACAGAAGTAGTAATCACATGTAGTATTTTTAAATGGTGGTTAATTTGTATTGTTCTCCTCCTCAGGAACAGGAACAACTGTAGAGTGACTCTAGAGACTGTCCAACTACTGTGTTTACTCACCAGGAGCACAAAATTCTTCTCAGTTGTTTTGTTCATAGGTTCATAGGTGTTTATTAGGCTAACTGCCACAAGGACCTTTTTAAGCTTTACCATGCATCCCAAATCTCTGATGAGTTTTGATACCCTTGATAAGTTTAAGCATGGGCCTGGGAAATGAATCATTTAGAGGTTACCTGCTTGCATCAGAGACATAGGTACCAAACCAGAGATGAACTTCTGGTTTCCCATCCAATTGTCCAAGTTGCACTTGAATTGAATTGGATTAGGGAGGAAGTCTACTTCACATGGATTGGAGCCTGTTCCATAGATGGGGTAGTCTCTGGGACACATACCTATCTCTCCAGCAGGTCCTATTTATATCACAGGCAAGGTTTAAGTCTTTAGAATGGGTATTCTTGCACTGTTTGTTTTGTGGATATGCAGGAGGTCCATCAGAGTGGGGTCTGACAATGCCCTGTACGCCATGCATAGCTCTCCCCTCAAATTCCTGTAGGAGACAGAAAACAGGGATAGGGCCTTGAGACAGTCTTTTTTGGAAAGCTTCCTGTATGGCAGTGACAGGAGAAATTGAAAATGGAAGTGGCAGCTTCAGGCAGGGAATGCAGTGTATTTTTTACTGGTGCAACATAGAATGGGCTAATTGTGCCAATAATGCAACTAAAAGGAGTAAAGAAAAAAGTACAATGTCTTTGAATTATAATACGCAGTTCAGTCATTTAGGCATAGTAATATCAGCACTCAGCACAATTGCAAAACTTATTTCTCAGTGGTGACAGTCTTTAAACTTTTACTCTCTCTGGTTACCTCAGTTTAAAACACAAAGTTTCTCTCTGAAAATAACACAAAGTCAATAGTCTGCTCACATGTAACAGAAATGAGTTCATTATAATCCAAATTCCTTTATCACTGGGGGTCTCCTTACATGAAACAAATAAAGCATTTTTTCCAGAATCTGTCCAGTCAGTGAACCTCAAGATTTGTGCTACCAGGACTTTTACCAGCAAACACCGACCTTATATTGGACTCTTGCCTCAGAGCTGACTGGTGCATCCTTGGACTGTCTTTCTTTTCACAAAATGTACTTCTGTCTTCTTTGATGTTTCCAAATGATTCTTCCATACAAGAATTGTCATGGCATAAAAAAGATGGAGTTTATCAGATGAATGATGTCCAGATACCACAGAATAAGGGCACTGGTCCCAATTTTTTGCTTGGGTATTTTTTTCCTGTATGAAATCTATTCTTTCCCAACTAAATACATCAGGAAACCTAATCATGTCTCATTAACTTATTCTCATCCTGACCTGTTTTTCTTATCTGGTGGACACTCTCCTGGTGGAATCATTATGACATGTCACTATAGATATATATATATATATATATATATATATATATATATATATATATATATATATATAACTATATCTATAGCTATATATATATCTATATCTATATATCTATCTGTATGTACAGATAAACACACACACACACACACACACACACACACACACACACACACACACACACACACAGAAAAGAAACCAAGTAAAATCCAAACCAAAAATGAAGTCAGGAAACAAACTAATAAAGGTAAAATGAAAGTGCTTAAATCCTTTTATTTCTCTTGGTCTTCTTCAGCCATTAAAATTAACTAGCAAATATTTACTTACATATCAAATTAACTTAAATCTCATGTCTCATTATGACCAACAAAACTTCATTTCACCCTCTTACTTCTTAAAGCAGACTCAATCATTAAAATTCTATTAATTCCTGTAGGATCGGTAGCTGCCATTGCAATTTGCTAGTAGAATTCCTGATTGATTAATTTTAAATCCATGTCACTAACTTTTAATCCACATCTCTCTTTTCTAAAATATGAAATGAAAACATTTTTAAAAAATAGTATAAAATAAATGATAGTGAAACAAACTGTTTACGCTTTTTTCACATTTATATCACGTTATCGAAAGATGAAAATAGCGAACGCTATTTCATCGGCCCCAAAACATCTAAACATGAAAATATCGAACATTTAGAACAGCAAATTTTTTCCCATGGAAAAAAGTTGCTGCTCCGAAACACATACACACAACACAAGCACATCAAACAAACAGCAACAACACACATACACTTAAATTCCTACATCTAACGTTACACTATACTAAACATACACTACTATCTACCCACTTACCTTAACTCAAACCCTAACCCTAAGGTCCATCATTATCGCACACTCACCTAACCTGTGCCCTAACCCTAACTCACTTAAACCGCCCCTAATCCTAAAGTCTGTCAATATCGCACACATGCTTAACCCGCGCCCTAACCCTAACTCATTTAACCCACCCCTAACCCTAACGTACAAATAATTGCACACTTACCTGAACCCAACCCAAAACTTTCCACCACAGTGCTAAGAATAGCAAAGCCACAAAAACGGCCAACCGAATTCTTTCCCAAGGAAATAATTTGCTGTTCTGCAGCTTCGCTATTCTTAGCGTTCGCTGAATAGTGTTCAATATCAGAACATTTTAAATTTTAATACTTCGATATTCTGATATAGACCCCTTTTTTCATTTCATAGAATAAGCATGATCCTTTATTTTTTGCTTAAGATTACATTTGTTTTTCTTGTCTAAAATGATTTACATGAATAAAAAAAAAATCTTCATAAATAATGTTTGTCTTGCAAATTTAATGGTCTTCACATGCATAAGTTCTATCACTGGATGTGACTAAAACATAATGGTTATTATTGATAAAACAGCAACAGGATCTGCTCAGATGAGCACCTTTTATCTTTTATGTTAGTCACTTATATTATGCCCCTTGCCCATCTCTAACAATGATTTTACTTTATGTCCTTGTTTACAAGTAAAGAAAGGTATATCTCTTATTATTTCAGAAACCTATGTATTTGTAGTTAAAATTTCCATTTATTTAACATGATGTCTTTCACAACTTTATCAATATTTATTTATAAAATCTTCACAGATTTATTCTGAATTGTTGTACCTACAGTGTTAATTACACTCACCCCTGTTAATAATTTGTATATTGTCAAACAACTTTCTTAACTACCTGAAAATTTGACATGACCATCGACTATTCATAGCCTCTTTTTAAAATACATTAATAAGCTCCAAACATACTTTTTCAAAAGAAAAATATAAATTAAAATAAAATAATTTTCTGTTTTTAATTTGCAGACTTTAAACGATTGTCCTTTTTATTATGTTTTCCTCATAAGATAAGAATGATAAGTTCCAAACTGAATGTAATGATTGTTCTGGCAAGGTTTTTTTTTTTAATTTCTTTTCTAAAAAAATCACCTTTGTCATTATTCTTATAGACTTTCACATATAAAAACTGGATTCTATCAATAGCTCAGTATTTCTGAATGTTAGAAAGATAATGTTGCCTTTGAAATAATCTACAAATGCCTCAGGCCTTTATGTTTGCATAGATTCATACATTTTTCCAAGGCTAATGAGTCTTATGACCATTTACTCCTTACAGTACCCTTATTCAATCTTTATTTCTTATATTTAGAAGGGCCATGCCAGACAATCCCAGAGTAAATAGCTGAATACCTATCTAGTCATCTAAATTATATTTAAAGGAATATAGTGAGTAGCACTGATTAACATGCAGGAGAATTTTTTTTTCCAGATGTATTTGATGTTTATCTCCTTAGCTCAAGTATTGTTGAAGCTATCGGACCTGCAGAAATACGGAAGTTCCAGGACAAGCTGAACTCTAATGGCACATTATGCAAAACAGAGATCTTTCAAATTGCTTGATATCTTTAGTGAGCTACATCCCATTTGTGTCACTGTAGTCAATAATTTGTAGAGCAATGTTGAGTAAAATAGAGTGATTATTTATTTATTTATTTATTTATTTTCAGTTTGATGACTGGGGAGGTCCACTGGGCTCAAAGAGTCCATTTTCAGTAGAGGCCTGGGGAGAAAAGATCCACATCACAAGCAATTAAACAAAAATGAAATAATACAAAATAATGAGAAAAAGTACAAATGCATGATTACCTTTTTATACCGCAAACATATTTCTTTTGCAATTAGCTGTGCTTAATAAAATAATTTTATGACAACCATATAATGATTAATAGAAATGGAATCATCAACACAAGTTATTAGGTCCTTAATTGCACTTTATTTTGTAGTGGTAGATTGCCTACACAATATGATGAGGGTAAGGGTTATCTAGCAAAAGTGACAATAAAACAGTTTTTCACATTTACTTTGAGCCCACTTTTTGCATTCCAAGAGTGTACTAGGGTGAGTTTGTGTTGGAAAGTTTAGGTGTCAAAGCGTGACTCAACAATTATCTGAAAGCATTGTTATCCAGATGCCTCTCTCTCTCTCTCTCTCTCTCTCTCTCCCTCTCTCCTTGGAGATCTGAGAAATAAAAGCAAAAAAAAAGACTGCTCACAGCACAGATCTCTGAAGGACACTGTTGGCTACTTTCTTACATTCTGATGAAGTACTCAAAACTAACACATTGTTGGTTCTGTCTTTTTCAGCCATCTTACCACATATGGGTCAAAGTGTAATGCATTTAGCTTCTTTATGATGCCAACATTGAAAATTGTTGGATGCCTCAACAGGTCAAGATAAGCTAAGTGTACCACATGGCAGCTATCTACAGACTTCATAACCCTTTTGAATACGTATAACAGTTCAGTAGAATGCCAAACTATTGAGGGTCAAGTCAAATAAGATTTTTGATATTGTAGTTTATAAGGTCAGTTATAATATGTTTCCCGAAATTGCAAACTAGGCTTATATGACTGATAGATCTGTCATAACCTGAGTCATTTGTAAGACCACCCTTATTGATGACATCATTTATTTTATTTTCATTTTGCTGTTGTTTATCAACTTTGTCCTATTGGATTAGTGAAAAAAAAATTTAGCAGACGCCTGGGGAGAAAAGCTTCAAACTAATACAAATGTTTTTAAAAAGACATTCAGTAATATACATGAAATGAGATAAAGTAATAAATGTTAGTTGATTGCTTTTTGTTGTCACAGTATAGGGTTATCACCTGTCCCACCTTGCAAGGGACAGTCCCTTTTTGGGCAGTTGTGTCCTGCAAAAATTAAATAAAAAATCGAAAAAAATGGCAAATGTCCTGAGATTTTAGGACAAAAATATTTTCTACATTTCTTTAATCATTGCATAAAACAGTTATTTTAAATCTGAAATATATACATGTTACATGAATTAGCATAAGTAACCCAAATGCTACAAGAATAAGTTTATATTTTTTGCCAAAAAGTTAAACTCTTTCCTTTGTACTGGTCATGGGTATAATTTGTCCTGCAAAATTAGCCATTTCTACAAAAAATTCCCCACTTTGGCCATTTCGAAAGGTGACAACATTATCACGGTATCTCTCAAACCTGTGTCTTCCCATGCTGTTCACCCTTTGCTTCGTGCGGGCTCACTTTGCTCCTCTACCCTATGCCCATTCCCAACCACCCCTCTGTTCACTAAACATATACCTCCCATTACTCCTCCCATAAACCTAGTTATCCAGTCATATCTCCCCATCCCCACTTGCAGGCAATTTAACACTAGTACTCCTTCCTTTTCCTTACCAACCTTATTTCTAAACTTTTCAATCTACTTATTGCCTTTTATGCCCCATACCTACCTTCTACAACTCACATTAAGCCAAGTCAGAAAATGTTCTTCCATCTCTTTAACCTGCTTCTTAAGCTTTGGATCAGTTTTCTACTCCACATGTCCTCCCTGAATTATATCTCATCCTCCTTCAACATTTTCACACTCTATCCTCACTCTAAATCATGATAATGCCACAGTAAACTTTAGTAACATATCAGCAAGCCTAATTCAGTATCACCCTATGCACTTCTCAAAACTCAAAATCCTTCCCTACAACATCACTATTAAATCATACCTCTACATATTTTGCAGGAAAATTAAACCCACTCTATATCTCCAACATTCCTTTTCCATGCTGTGTTCCCTATCCCTGTCTGGGGCCATCCACCCGAACCCAGGGCCCCACCCATTATTTCCTCTGTTAAAACCCTAAATTCTAAAAATATTCTTCTTGCAACCCTAAACATTTGTGGTGTCTACAACAAAATCCATGCCTGGTTATATCAATACATGCCAGATATTCTAGTTATCACAGAAACTTGACTTAAACCCCATATTCATGATACTGAAATGACACCCCTGGCTATAATTTACTTAGAAAAAAACAGAACCAACAAAAAAGGTGGTGGGTTAGCCTTTCTTTATCCTAACACCATGACAATTTCACATTTTCCTAAAGAAACACCAAATTTCAACAATGCCAAAATTCTAATCTGAATCCTAAAATTAACAACACAAAACAGATATGCATTGTTGGACTATATATACCTCCTGGGCAAAATATCCAAACTATGGAATATATCCTTTCCTGGATATCAGAAAACATTAGTAATGAAACTATAATTATGAGATATATCAATATTAATTGGCATGACTTGACAGTTGATTCTCCTACTAAAAGCATAAATCTCTATGGCTATACCCAGCTGATTTCCAATGCCACCCATATGCATAACAAAAATACCCTAGGTGCAACTCTTGATTGGATACTAGTTTCTTCTCCTGACAAATACTCTATGCTCTATACTCTACCTAACACTCTTAGTGGCCACCTACCCATATTCATACATAGAACAGCACTTCAAACTACAAGAGTCCCATACATACAAAACCATCTGAAATCTTAGAACCTTCGATGAACAAAAGTTTAATGAAATCCTAAAACATACTAACTGGACTCCACTTAAAGAGCTACCTCTAGAAGATGCTCATGCATACGTCAGCAATTTATTTCTAAATACTGTTAACAGCTTAGCCCCTCTACAGACCAAAAGCATAAAATCTAACCATGCCCCATGGCTAATGAAAATACCAAACAATATTTACAAGATAGAGATAAAGCCTGGAAGGAATGGTACAAAAACAAATCTGACACTAAGCTATTCAACTATAAACAGTTACAAAACAAAGCAAAAAGCTAGTTAAGTTAGACAAAAAAAAACTTTTCCAGCCAACTGACAGATTACAAAAACAACTCAAAACAATTTTGGAAACACATCTCAAACCTCCTTACCCAAGGTACTAAACAAACTCCTTCACCATTCCCAGGCAAACCTCCCTCAGTGATAGCTAACCTGTTTAACTCTCATTTTATAGATAGCATTATCAAACTGTTAACAAATCCTGTTACTACAACCACTTCTTGCCCCATCTCTGATTCTCTTTCATCCTTATCTCATGTCTACTGTACAAATAACAAACATCCTTCTCCTTCTCAACTATCTAGTGCTACATCTTTGATACCCTTTTCTCTTAAACCTGTTCCTCGCTCTCTCATTCAAACATTATTGCAAAATCTAAACCCATGCTCTCTCTCCTCTCCTGAATACTTAAAATGGGCTGCAGAATCCATTGTTTATTCTGTTATCATCCTAATAAATCATTCTATAGCAGAATGCAAAGTCCCTAACATCTGAAAAAATCTGTCATCTCCCCTTTACATCAAGGGGGCAACTCCAATGAACTATCCAAATATCAACCTATCTCCATCCTCTCTCCTCTTTCTAAATTCTGGAGAAATACATATATCACCAATAGCTTAACAATCTAACCCAAAACAAATTAATTACCCCTACTCAGCATGGTTTCACCCATCACATAGCACCAGCACTGCCCTAATCTCCTTCATGGACAGTGTGGCCAAATCCATTGACTCTGGAAAGATCACCTCTGTATTTCTTTTGGACTTATCAAAGGTATTTCACACAGTGTCCCACAATAAACTCTTTCATCATCTATCAGTTGTTGGTTGCACCACTCTATCCCTCCAATGGTTTGCAAGCTACCTATCCAACTGCTAACAGTGCAATAAATGGCAAAACAAACCATCTCAATATCAGACCAACATTACTGGTGTACTACAAGGGTCCATCCTTGGACCGTTACTTTTCAATATCCTTACTAAAAATCTTCACACCTTTTCACCCCTTAGCTCCATTATCCAATATGCAGATGACATTACTATAATTTCCTCTTCTAATATCATTCACCATCTTCATCAAATCACCCAAACCTCATACACCTCAGTAGAGACATGGCTGAGAGAAGCTCAGCTTCTCTTAAATCCAAAAAATACAATCTTGCTATTCTCAACAAAATCATTCTCATCTTATTTCAAAATATACTCACTGGATAACACAGAAATCCAAACAGTTACTACAGCCAAACTACTAGGTGTTACCATAGATAATAAACTAACTTTTGAGCACCACGTCTGCAATAGCATTAAAGCAACTCATATCAAATAAGGAACTCTCTATAGACAAAATACCTTCCTGGATTACTCTACCAGAAAAACCCTTGGCAACATATTTTTGCTTCCCTCTCTCTTAAATGCAGCTCCCTTATACACCAGTTTACAATCTTCTTTTAAAAACAAGCTCCAATCCTGCTTCCATAAAATTGCCATGTTTGTCACAGGCCACTCTTACCATTCACATCACTGCCTAGCCCTGAAGGAACGGAAGTGGCTTGAACTCACTCACCACCTAAACCTATTTTAACTTCTGCACATAAAATGTATTCTCTTGATAGCTGCCCTACACTCAAATTTGTGCTAAAATCCTATATTCCTTCTAGAACCCTCCACTCTGAAAACAAACAACTTCTAACTGTCTACATTCCAAATAAAAGAGCTGGTCAGTGCCTATATTCTCATAGTACTGCTAAGCTCTGGAACTCTTTGCCAACAGACATTACAACCATTTACAGTTTCCATAACTCCAAACACACTCTAAAAATTACTTTCTCGCTACTCAAATCTTCTTTTGCTTTTTCCCTAATAGGTGAACTCTGTTCATCTTCTTGTTTTTTTTTTCCTTTTTCTACCTTTAATTCCTTTACCCTGAATATCTTCCACTATCTATTTCCAAATCTAACTTACATTCTTTATGCACCTTAAACTTTTTATATCTTACTCTACATTTCTCCTAAATATATTCTTCCTTCTATTTTCTATCCTTCTTTCCAGTCCTCTCTCTTCACCTCTATCCTTCTTGCAGAACTAAAATATAAGGTGCAACCTGCAACATCTCTTTTAATATCATCTGTCTAATACATGTTCTATAACTGTATTTTCCTATTTATATTTATGTAGTATTAATTACTTATCTTGCATGTCCTTTAATACCTGCTTTTGTCTTGTTTATATACTATGTTTTAACTGTATGTATTCATGTATTCATGTGGAGCTTTTCTACCTGGGCCTCCACTGAAAATGGGTCCTTGACCCAGTTGGACTTTCCTGGTAAACAAATGTTAAATAAATAAATAAATAATTATTAACAATGGCAGATTCATTTGCTCATTAGATTAAATTCATATAATGTAAATGCAACTATTAAAGTTTAAAATATACTTAAGCATTACTAGATGTTGGGCAGTGAGAATTTAAAGAGGTGTATGTGATTAATGCTTAGAAATTCAAATTAGAGGTGAGGAATGGAACTAGGTAGGCCAGAAAATGTTAATAATATATTAAGAGCTGGGTGTAAAGCAGGTTCATATATATATATATATATATATATATATATATATATATATATATATACTTCTTCTTCTTCTTCTTCTTTCAGATGCTCCTGTTAGGGATTGCCACAGCAGATCAACTGTTTCCATTTCTTCCTGTCCTCTGCATCTTGCTCTGTCACACCAACCGCCTGCATGTCCTCTCTCACCACATCAGTAAACCTTATCTTAGGCCTTCCTCTTTTCCTGTTACCTGGCAGCTTCATCCTTAGCATCTTTCTCCCAATATACTCTGCATCCCTCCTCAGCACATGTCCAAACCATCGTAATCTTGCCTCTCTGGCTTTGTCTCCAAACCTTCCAACCTGGGCTGACCCTCTAATATACTTATCCCTAATCCTGTCCATCATCGTCACACCAAGTCCAAACCTTAACATCTTCAACTCTGCCACGTCAAGCTCTGACTCCTGCCTTTTTGTCAATGCCACTGTCTCCAACCCGTATAAAATAGGCTATCATAAGGTTATCATAAGGTTAAATTAGAAATATAGAGGTGGGGTGAGCAGTGTCACAAAACTGTGCATATTTCTGAGAGATGACAGTAAACCTTTTTAGGTACTGATGACTGGTTGTGGAGCAGGTGATTCCTAATTAATTAAAATGTATTGATAATACAGCAAGCTGAAGATAACAGTGGCATTTACTGGAAGTGGTGCAGATTCATTGATTTAATAAGTGAAGTTTTAGGTATGTTTCAAATGACATTTTATTCTGAATGAATTTCAGTTGTAATGGGATGTAGTTCCATAGTTTAGCTACACTATTTGAATATAGAAAATCACCTGCAGTATTACATAGTTTGGTTATAGTAATTAGTGATTTTCTCTAGAACATAAAATTCTATTGGGACAATAGTATTGCATTATGTTGTTATGGGCTGTGAAAGTTTCTGGCTTATAGAGAAGTCTGTCCCCAGGATCCAATAAAATCTGTGCTCAGCCTCGCTTAAATGGTTTCAGTGAGTTTCCACCATGCTTAGCTCCACTGAAACATGGTTAATGGTCCACCCTGTTTGCACTGTGTGCAGCTTCACTTACATTGGCTTAAAAGGGTTTGTGTGAGTTTGCACAAAGCTAAGTGACAAACAGCTTTTTGAAAGTTGAGGTATGACATGTAAAGATAGGAATGCATGCCATTTAAAGGCAATAGACAAGAATTTCACACCATTCATTGGAGTTGTTACTTGGGTGCTGATATGCCTTCTGGTGTTGGTGAAGGAGTGCACTTTTGGGTTTAAAGATGGGGTGTGCAGGAGTCCAGAGTGTTTTTTTTTACTCCTGTTCTGCAGCTATGAACCCCAGCTGCTGCAGGGTGATTACCAGGGCTCAGAATAAGTTTAAGGCCTGAGATCGGCTGACTGGGGACCTTACCAGTACTAATGGTATCCCCCACCCTGGTGAGTAGTGTCATCACCACTATGACAACCTGAAGTGAAGGAAGATAGGAACATTGCACACCTGGGTTCAAGAATTATTATTTATTAATTTAACATTTGTCAGCCAGGATAGTCCGATTGGACAACAAGTGCCTGGGGAGAAGAACTCTATATGTTTAAAGAGAAAATAAATATTTACAAAAATGAGACATTTACAGAGTAGTAGCATACAGATTGTAGACTTTACAGCAGTTAGAATATAATAAGAGGATAGTGCTCCTTTTGGTTGAAAATACAAGCGTACAAAATATACAGTGACAGTAGCTAAGAACCTGGTAGAGCATTGCAAGATATGTCACAACTGAATAAGAGTATACAAATGTTTAAATTTCCATATATGCATTCAAGCAAATATACATGTAAGAGTATATATATATATATATATATATATATATATATATATATATATATATCTAGATAGATATAATGTCTATAGTATATATTCGAAGTGTCAGAACTTCGAACCTCATATGTTCGACAACATATGAGCAAAGTTTGAAACATTGAAAATATAACAAAAAATAAAAAAAAACTTACCTCAATGCTCTGAGCAGGGGGGCAAGCCCCCCTGCACACCCCACCACCCCTTACTTAAATATACCAACTCCAAGATCACACTTCAGTGCAGAAAAGGGAACTGTTCCCATTCTGCATCATACGGAGCCATTGTTTTTACCTTCAAACTTTTTAAAGTTCGATTATATGGTGTCACCATATGATATTTATTTGAACGTTATAATTAATAGTAACTATATATATATATATATATATATATATATATATATATATATATATATATCGATAGATATATATGTACATAGACATACACACACACACACACACACACACACACACACACACACACACACACACACACACACACACACACACACACACACACACACACACACACACACATGTACATACACTCATATATAGGTTATTGCTCACATATGGATAGGTATAGTTAAAGCATGTTGTTTGTGTTGTCCAGGACAGATGGGGTGTAGAAATAGAGACTGGATGAGGCTTCAGGGTGTCAATTGCAGTCACATAGATGGTTGGTGAAGAGGTATGTTTTAAGTAGGCTTTTGAAGGAGGGTGTAGAAGAAGCACAGGTTGGGTGCGCCCCACAGATATGTAAGTATGTTTCCCAGTGATTTATAAGTATACAAACTGAATACATGGAAAACTGGTATGCATAATGCTTTCTTTCTCTTACAGCAGCTGCAGACAAGCGAACTTGCAATGTGCAGTCACATGCAGGGCGTTTGGCCAGGATAAGGCATGAGTGTGGTGAGCAGGAAAAAAGCAAAGCAATAACTTAATGTATAATGTACTGTCAAGATTTGAAAAGTATTTACAGAGTTTTCAGTCCTAACAGTCATGTATAACTTACTTGTGAACTGCAATATGTTTACTAATGTGTCAGCGCCTACCTGAAATAGTAAATTAAGTCAAGTAACCATGCATTACTGTAGCAGTATAGCTTAAAACATCAGCTACGGCTGTGGTCTACCAAGATTAAAGTTACTGTTCTGTTTTGCTCATTGTGTGAAATATGCTGTAGATTGCTCTCAGGTAATGTCGAGGGTAAATGGGTTATTACTTAGCGGTCTGACACAGCTATCCATGCTGCACATGCCAGACTTGAAACAACAGTACTAAATAGGTTATAAGTGATGATGGTGCTGTGATATGTATTGCTTCAAAATAAGAAGTGCTCACTAGTCCTGTAGTCACTGCATGTGTGTTTTTAATCTAACACCAGTCAACTGTACAAAAGAAATGAATAAAGACTGCTGAAAAAACTGTCTGATAAATGTAGTGCAATACCTGCAGTAAGTTGCAAGTCTGTGTTCTGACCAGTTTGTGCCATATAATGCTGTACATTCTATCCATTCATTCACTGCATGTGTGTTCCAGTCTGACACCAGTCAATTGTAAAACAGAAATGAATAAAGACTGTTGAAAAAACTATCTGATAAATGTAATGCAATACTTACTGTAAGTTTCCAGTCTGTGTTCTGCCCAGTTTGTGTCATATAATGCTGTACAATCCACCCACTCAAAGATGAAGGTGTATAGGTAGGGTAGCTGACTTTATGGCCAGGTATGCATGTGCATAAATGCCAGATTCTAAGGTACATTACCTACAAAAGCATAAAGCAAGATTGTGCATTAGAAGTAATCTGTTCAAATAACTGTGCAGTGCAGCTATATTCACTGCATGTGTGTTCCAGTCTGACACCAGTGAACTGTAAAACAGAAATGAATAAAGACTGCAGAAAATATTGCCCAATAAATGTAATGCAATACATACAGTAAGCTTCAAGACTATGTTATGGGCATTTCTAGTCAAATAATGATGTTTATTCCTCCCACTCCAAGAACAAGGTACATGGGTAAGGTACCTCAAGTTCTAGGTAGATATCCATGTATATAAATGCATGATTTTCAGAAGTAAATTGAAAAGCAGGATTGTGCCTTGATGAATACTCTTTTCCAATAAGTGTGAAGTATTCCTGTATGCACTGCCATGTCTTTCATAATCTGAGAGCCATTAACTGTTAAATTTAGTACACATGTTTCCTTGAGTCAAAGCTTGCAGATTCTAATCCCATGGCAGCCAGCTAAGAAATCACTGGTTGTCTACTTCAATTAGTGTGCACAAATATATCTCTCAATTTTCACAATTTTTCTGAATGTAATGACTTTTGTCCCATATGGCTGGTCATTGATTAGCAGATAAATGATATTACTTGGAATGCAATTTATTGGCAATTTCATTTTCAGCACACCTTGGTAGTATTGTATGGGCACACTATGTAAAACAGTTCCCTGCAGTAGGTACCTGCATTTGTTAGTGCTCGGCCCATATTATCCCATGCTAACAGGCTGAGAGCAATGTACATGTAACATCATCTATACAAGAATTGGAGTCACTGTACACACAAATGACACTGCACAGTTGTAGAAGTATGTATTAGAAGTCTGTGTAGTAATATCAACTGCAAGATCACTATTAGTATGTTTTTCTCCCTCAACCCACCCTTAGCTTCTCTTATTATTATGAAATGTATTAATTTATTACTGTTATTTGTTATTATGGTTTGATATTTACATGTTATTTTAAACTAACTGTTATGTTGCCCTTATTGGTTATGTCAGACTGGTTTGCTGTTAACATCCTTACCATTATGTTATTTATTGTTGTATTCTTCAAATTATTCCTTAATATGAATTTGCATTAATCAATATTATCTTCCATTATGTTAATACTAACATTGGTTTGATTATTACTTATCTTACCTTATGTTTATATCTAATTTACTACAGTGTGACAAGGTAGACTGGTTCCACAAGATCCACCTACCTTGCCTTCACTGGCCATGGCACCAGAGCCCAACACATCTGGGTTTCAACCTAGTGGTTCCCCTTCTGCTGCCCCTGCATTACCTGCCAGAGTCAGGTAGTTCCTCACCACAGGCTGGGGGCTGGGTCTCACTCTGGGAGTGGAGGTGGAGGAGGTGATTTTGTCACCTATCATGAAATGCCAGGTATGGTGCACAGGGTGATTGTACAAACATTCAGTGCATGCCTGAGCCAGATGGAGGACATGTTCACCATCCTGGTGGGGCAGCCTTGCCCTGCATGCCAGTCTCCATCACTGCCACCACAGGAGCAGTGAAGGAGCAGTGTTGACAGTACCACGAGTGAGCATTTGAGTCACACTGTGACTGTGTGAATGCTCCTGGGACTGCAATTCCACAGCACCCTCTCCATCCAATGTGTTCACCCCCCTCTTGTGTCACACATCAACCCTGTCTGCTGTCTTGTCTGTCTGCAAAGGCTTGTTCACCTTCACAACTTACCTCCCTCACATGTACCTATGTGCCTTCTCCAACATTCCACTCTCACCTTAAAAAAATAAAATGGGCACCTGCCCCCCCCCAACAAAAAAAAATTCAGCTAAAAATTCTGTCACAGTGCACAGTTATTGCTGATGAAGAAATGCATAGCTATGGTTCCTTCCTACACCAGTCCTAGACATCCCTACCTGTCTTTCACTATGTTTTCCCCACTGCTTGCACCTCTCTTCACCACTGTTCTATCCTCTATTTTCTTTTCTTTAAAGACTTTTTGCATGAAGTGGTGTGGACCACTGCATCGCTTAGCTATGCTAAATAGTGCTACATTGATATATGCTTTTGTAAAAATATTAATCATGTTCAAAATATACACCTGCACCCTATTTCAAACACAGGACCATCACATCTGTATGACAATGGCTCAACCTGCCATGCCAAGCAGCTGCTAGTTAGCACAGGTGTTTAAATGAAAACATAGTAATGCTCAAGTTTTCGTCATTAAGTGTGTTTAAGCGATGCTGTGCTTTGCGCCACACTGTTCAAACCAGCTGAAGGAAATACAGAAAAATATTACTGTAATTAGTGCCCTACTAGGGAAATACATCACTCTAAAGGCATACACACAACAGTGAAGGTAAGGTATGCATGCAAGTATATGTACAACATGTAACAATACACTTGCTAAAACTTTACTGTAAAAATAGGATTTTAACTGGGACTCTAGTAAAGAAATATAGCATTCTAAAGCCATAGAATCTGGACAAATCCATAAATAAAACTGGGACAAAAGCTGAAAAATAGGGACAATTTTTCAATAATGCTCTTACCAACTTAGCAGGATGATAGACTATCAGGTATTTATTTAGCATGAAAGTTCTGAAGTACATGGATGTTTAAAACTCAAATGTCTGTCATTATTAATGTTCAACAGTAATTTGTCAGAAAACTACAATGTAATGCAAAACAGGCATAGAATATGAGGGTAAAATATGGATGTTCTGTAAAACTCTGTACCAATGAGCAGTATACATGTAAGTGTAGTGTGTAACAGCAGATAACTGTGGAATTATATCATCTACAACTTGTAAAAATGTGCTTACTATCTCAGGGAAACTGTAGCTGACTCTGCAAAACACAATTGCATACAATACATTTTGGTACACATGGTCATGGGTTCAACTACAGCTGGCTCTACCAATGAACACCCATGTATGTGCACATCAACATTTATATATTGTTATGTGTATGTCTGTCTTATCACCTATACATCTACCCAAAGCAGTACAGATGTAATGTCTCCATCTAAGTACTAGAACACAAAGGCCTACAGTTAGGACCACTCTTAACTACTCCTAGTACAACACTAGCATTAGCCTGAATTCCAACAAGATTTTGAAGTGTGTACTGAAATTTGGTCTAGTAATATCACACTCCAGCCAACATGACTTGGCACCTGTTCAGCTGCATGACATAATGGTTTATCCACCACCTTATTTTTCTGTAGGACACACCGACCATTTTGTGTTTGATTGTGGTACTGCTACTGTTGGCTAACATAAGTAGTTTAAACACGTCTTAATTTGCAGTGGAATGGGTACCCTCAATCTGGCTCTGATTCTACAACAAGACTGCCACAGCTCCTTACTCTTACAGATTGTTGTCCTCCAAAGTGTTCACACTCTCTGCCTATGCCTATTGCCTACAGCATCAGTTCCAGCTTCAGCCAGTAGCACACACATTTGTATGTGACATGTAGCTGCTACAGACATACTGTCTGCAATGATGTATCTTACCCCAGTAATTTCCAGGACAACATATGAGAAAGGGGTTCTAATCTACATGGAAGCCTTATATCATGTTCACTGTTTGCATGTCTTTGGCTGATTACACTGCAAATTAGCTGTGTTGGCTGCAATTAGCATTTCTGAAGCACAGACTGGTTAAGAACACAACACCTGGTTTTGGCAACCATATTAAAAAGGCAAACTGCTAGCTAGGGCAGCCATTCTGTATGGGAGTTTATTCACACAGTAAATGCATTGTGACAACCTTTATATATCTGCACATATCAACAGAGGAGTATTGTACTCCATCAGGTATGTAACCTTTATTTTTACAACATGATGCGTATGTGTGAATGAATTGAATTTCAATTCACCCTGACCAAATTTCTGAAAGCTCAAATAACTGAAAACTCATTTCACTGAATCTCATTTCACTGAAGTGAAGTACTGGTACTGTGCAGAGTACTCTAAGGCAAGTAAAAGTTATATGCCTTTTTCTCCACTGTAGTGCAATCCTGGAGTTAGTATATATAGTTAGTGGGGTATGGAGGGCACAGATCCTCACATTGGGGGAGGGTTGGTGGGGCATAATCCCCACTTAGTTTGGTTATATATTTTCTTCTGGAAAGAGTTAGTCATTGGTGTTGTAAGTATGCATGCCTATGGTTTAAAATGTATTGTTTTGAAGCTTTATGTGAAAGATAATATAAAACCAAACTAGGTGGCTGGCTGCACCCCCCTGACCCCTAATGTGGGGGTCTGTGTCTGCCACACTGCCCCTAACTATATATACTAACTCCAGGATTGCGCTACAGTGGGTACCTACACTTATACCTTTCACTGATTCAGTCTCTACACAGTGTCTACACTCAGCTAAGTAAAATATTTGCAAACTGGGCCTCTTGCTTACATATGTGTTGCTTGTCTGTATGGACTATCCTCTCCTCCTGTGTAACGTAATGTAAAAATAAAATAAAAAAATAAATAAAATAAAGTAATTCAATAATTTGAGCTTTCAGTGATTTGGTACTTTCAGTAAAAATGAGCTTTCAGTGCTTCAATGGTAGTAAAAAGAACCTTGAGTAAAATTTTCAATGAATGAATGACTTAAGGAGGGGGTGATTACAGAAAGGGGGAATCTACAGGATCTCCTTTTCTGTCGCTGTTATACAGACATGTCATTGATCTACAAGACATGTTACAGTACGATTTTCAATGTGGCACACTGGTCTCCTGGAAAGTCTCTTTATAGTAGTTGTAATAGCACATATGTATTTGTTTAGTTGTTTGAGCACTGCTATTTGTTAGGGGTATTTGGTGGGGGCTTACCTATAGGGGGTGTTAGAAGAGGGTGATACTATCAAAATCAAAACGGAATTGTGTTGTATTGTTAGTATCTTAGTTAGCATCAATAATGTAGTATGTGGTTGTTACTATTACCATGGTATGTTTGCACACTGAGTGGATACTGCCAGCCTTTCTATTTGTGCTGTATCTTTAAATAGTTATGCTGTATCTTTAAATAGATGATATGTATTTCCCACATATATTTTCCTGAAATGCATGTTCATTACCAGAGCCCTTTTAAGGCTGCTGCTGTGACCATAATTCTGGAGGCTCAGATGACCTTCATGAACTCCATGAACTCAGTCCAGGAGGAAAAAGAACAGAAACAGTGGGCAGGGGCGTGGGCTGGGGCAGGGCAGATATGTGATGATAATGCCATCAGTCATGACACAGGAGTACATTCAGCACTGTGCAACTCACATGCCACTGCATGATGTTGCCACGCAGTGTGGCAGATGATCGGTGGCATGTGATTGGAGTTAGTGAGGCAGAGCAGCTGCAGCCTGCCACTGAACAACCACTCTGAATTTTCAGAGATGAGGGAGGAACACACAACTCCCAGGCATCCATCACACCACCATATATGTAGACAGATGTTTCTGCCGCCAGCCAGAAGCCAGAAGCGTCCATGTAGGCTTAGTTTAGTTTGATTTTGGAAAAAAACAGCAGGTGTGTGTGAGTGTGTGTAGTTGTTTTTATGGGGTTTATCAGGTGTTTTGGGGGTTAACTAACTCCATTTTGAATTTATGCTCATTTTTACCAACAACATAATTAGCATATTGCTGCTGCTGCTGTATGGAGATATATATGTGTTATACCCTGTTAGCACACAACATTCAGTTTTTGTTTACCTACCCTATCTGAACTTATATCATGTCCATCAGGAATTGGACAAAGCACTGCTGCCCTGGTAGGCACAAAACTGTTGTTTTTTATATATATATGTATATTATTCCTAAAGCCATCTAGTATGTGCTGGCTGGATTGATGTGATTGATGTGAGTTACTCAGCTGCCAACCATATTTTCTAATATTTTACACTTTAGGGCCATACCTATGCCTTGTAGATGTGAACACTGTGAACACACTGAACCGACTGTACTGTACTGAATTGCCATATGTGACAACTATGCAGACTGTTGACAAATCTCAAAGGTGTACCTCATTGTTGCTGATGAAATTGTTATTTAAAGAGCTTTTATTTACAACTAACTATATAGGTTTACTGGAAAATAATGTCCTCATACCCTACTATATGAGTTTGGTGGTTAAACAGGTCTATAATATAATACACACAATAGTGTATACAACATATAATATAACATAGTATAGCAGAGAGAGTGTAAGAATACAAGTATTAATGTATTGCTTTTCCCTTATTTATCGCAAGTGACTAGGGGGGTTGGTCTCCCCTTCACAACTTGATGTCAGTGTCTCTTCCAACTCTATTAATGATGGTGGCCAAAGTGAGACACAGGTGGGGGTTGCAGGGATTGAATCTGTCCCAGAGGTTCGCATTGCTCTTCCACCCTCATTATCACCATACACAGTCAATATGCCTACACATACCCAGTCCCAAGAAGCCATAGATATTGGACAGTCAGAGGGTGGGGACATTGAACAGGAAAGTGTGGCAACTATGGTTGCAGTGAGTGTTGATATTGGCCATAGCCAAAGAGCTGGTGAGGTCCACACAGGTGGATTGATAGGAGTGCTCGTTGGAGGCTTGCTGTCCTACCACCAGCTGTTGCAGGTGTCTCATCACATTTCACTCAGTATATGTTTCAGGTCATCATGGAGACACAGGCATGTTGCAAAAGAAACTCCAGACTAACGCTCAGGGTAATGGATGCAGCACTGTCTGACATCCACTACTGCCTCCACCACATTGCTGATACCCTGAATGGATTGTCTGACACAGTGAAAATTTGTTGGTCTGAGAAAGATAGCACACTATATGCCTTGGAACACACATATTCTGTGATGGAACCTCTGGTTGGACTTGAGTGTCAGACTTGTGGACATAGGTCAGTAACTACATCTGCTGAGAGCCCATGTGGCAGTGCACAATCATGCTGTCATAGTGGCAGTACATCCAGCACTCCAGAGGGGAGTATGTTTTCCACACCAAGGCACAGCATGCAATGGGCCCATGGTCCTGGGTGTTCCCATGGAGGACTCAGTCCAAGCTGACAACAATCACCATCAAGTGTTAACATGGCTTCTCACCTTGGACATGGATATGCTAATGCGACGCCTGGCAAAGCCATTTCCAGTGTTCGGGGGAGAGACGGTGAAGTGTCAGCTCTACCATGCATGGTTCAAAGCTGTCCATCATAAACACATGTAGGGCTAGCACTGTGCTTGGCTGTGTCCATGCACACACTCACACACCACTTTCACAATCAGGTCACCTACAAACACACATGGCACATTTCCATGGCCCATCTTGCCTGCTTCTCTTCCTGAGTCACAAACATGTTTTTAACCTATTGGGTCAGCCTGGGCCTCCTGCACATCCACACAACACCTTGTGCAAGTGATGATACCTGTGCCACATCCCTGTCATCCTCATCATTGATGCAGGGAAATGGAGTTATGTGCCTGATGCACAGGGTGACTATATAAATTACTATTTATTTGTGCAAACCATTGTTGCCTTTGACATGCCAGTTGTACTGCTCACTGACAGATACTGTATGTTGACACTTATAATGAGTAAACCACATCATGCCATGTAAGTTATGTTGTATGATGTTGTAATGGCCGTATACTAACACATTGAAAGGTGTCTCGTGGACCTGTTTATGTTTCAGTTCCAGGATTCTGTGTGAGGCACCTATAGATACACAGTGACAATAAACCCATAAACATCACAGCACAAAATGGAATGTCAGCACATAAGAAATATGTCTTCAGAAAGGTACAGCACTATAGGTGCGTGGCTCCATACGTTTATATGTATATAACAGTTACAGATCTTAATTTCCCAAAGACTGCCCATAATCTGGAATAAGCTTCCCATTCATGTCAAACAAAGCACCTCACTGGCCCTATTCAAGAGAAATCTTAATGAGTGGATGGGTAACAGAAAATTCATCCCAAGGATCAGTCCAGTTGCCTTGCTGGTTAGGGGCACTGTGAACTAACATCAGGTGGCACGGTGTCTGTGCAATTGTTTTGGGCTAGGCTTTTAAAAGATCCAGGGCCATTAACCTAGCACACACCTATGAACATGCTACAAGGACAATAGCTTCATTCACCCTACTCATGCATCCCTAATCTCTGACAAGGTCTGATACTCTTGATAAGTGTCAGCATGGTGTTGGGACCTAACACATCTACAAGCTGTAGCAATGGAGATGAACCATCTACAATTTTCTTGTGTCCATTATAGACATTTGCCCTACACCATTTATGATTGTCTTGTTCCTCATCTCATTGTGTAAATTGCACATGATGTGCATTACAGTGGAAGTGTGCCACACATGCATGTGGGGCCTCTTACATATAGGGTGTAGTGTGTGAGTTACATACCTGTCTCTCCAGCATGTACTATTTATACCACAGTGAATGTGTAGGTGTGCAGAACAGCTAATACATGTGTTAGTCCTGTCTTGTATACACAGGAGGTACACTGTGGAATCTCACATCTCCCTGTATGGCAGCCATAGACCTCCCCTCTAAAGCATGTAGGAGACAGACTACACATTCATGGCCTTGACACAGTCTGAATAGGACATATTATCTACACTATGTATTCGTTTACCATGGAAACTCAGTAGGTTGTAAGTCTTAAAGTTGTCAGATATGCCTGTGTAGTGACATAGCAAAGGTGCCATTGCACTAAATGATAGGAGTGATGAGTGTCACATACTGTATAACAAAGACAGTTTGGGATTTACATGCTATCCCTTTCTCTATAGATTTTACAAAACTGAATTAATCCCCACATCTTAACGGCCAGTGACAGTCAAAGGCTAGATCACTCTCTGTGTCCATACATCCCTGAGAAATGGCACAACTATTGTGGTGTGCAAACAATACTATATTTTCCAGGGGTGGATGCCTTCCAAAAGGATAGTATTTTGCATTCCTTGGCATTTACTATTTGTCAATGGCTCTGACAACAACTGAATATGTGTCTCGCCCCATGCTGGATAACTATTGGTTCTGTGTGTGATTCAGTGTCATCTCCAAATTTGCAACCATCTGCAAATGTAGTCAGTCAGAGGTTACTGACAGTGGCTGTGACTGCAGAGAAAGGAATGGCTAGTAGGGGTAGTCCATGAATGTTTTGTGAGGGAAATCCACTGGTTACTGGCCTCATTGTAGCGGTGGACTACCCAATGCTATCTTCAAGGATAATGAATATCAGTCACTTGGATATCCACCAGCTGACATACTAATTTGTAAATAACCTATGCAGTTTTTCAGCAATGCCTGATAGCCTAATATTGTTATATGCCTTGTCAGGCCATGGTAGGTGGAGTGAGTGATATTCTCCTCATCCATTGCATAGTTTAACAGTCAATGAGGTACAACAGTTAGGGTAGGTGTGATTTTCCCTTGATCAAAATAAACTATGTTTGGTGTAGTGTCTGTAGGTGTATGACATTGTTACTGATCATTTCCATGATAATTCATGTCATTGCTTTATATCAGATGACTGAAAGATCTGGGGACAGTGTGTGGCATTGCATGCTAGCTGTCCTCTGTGCAACTAACTATTGCAGGTACTTACATCATGTTGTCCAAGAAAATAGTAATTCAAGATGTCTGTGTCTGTACAGATTAGAGCACAGACAAACAATGGAAAGAAAGATAATATGTATACCACTTCCAAAGCCAAAGTTATGTCTGCAAAGCTGAAAAAGACCTATGTGCATGCATGGACTTCCATATCTTCACAGCAAAGATTGCCTACAAACAATGTGTTTCAGGCTGTCAACTCCAAAAGTATAGCAGCATGACCCTAACTTTGTTGGACTTGCACAGTGTCACATTTGTAGGTATGGTGTTGCAAACAAGCCTAATAACAAGATCATGGTTAATCCAAGGGCCACATGTCTAGCAAAGCATTGTAATCACACAACCATGTTATGGCAGACTATCAGGAGCTGTGTTCCTTAGGGGACCTACATAAAGGTGACAACATGTTACATTTCACCATCTGTCATGACACTACCTCATGATGGCCTGCTGTGATATACACACAAGAATTACTATATTGCTAATGGCATTATCAATGACTGCTGATGAGATTTGGAATGTGTCCCCACCCTTGTACTTGCATGCCACACAAACACAAAGTGTGAGACATTTGACTGTATTACAAACCTTGATTCCATGGTGTCTCATACACCAGTCAGTGCATATGGCAATGAACATTTTTGCCAACATGCACAGCTCACCTCCTGCTCCATCCACACCCACAGCACATACACCTGCAGGTATGGAGCTCCGCACCAGACACATTCCAAAACAACATACACCTCAGAAAACCATATGCAAGCTCAGTATACATAGTCATATCTCTGGAGACCACAGTACACATAATAGCTCATGCACCACTGTCTTGTTGGTCAAACAGCTGGGGAAAAAGCAAAATCAAACCTATTATTTATAGGTGATTACATCATGAAATACATTGATGTCCATGCCACCAGGCTACATATGGGAAAGGTCACAATTTGCTGTCTGTGGATTGACACAGTACGACATACCACAAATTGATGTAAGTCAATGAATATCAGGTAACATACTGATGACATCATAGTTCCTGCAGGTGTGTACAACTCAGGACATATGCCACCTGACTGTGTGCAGAGACATGAGTGAGCATAGATACTCTCTCTCTCTCATGGGTATGCCCATAGCATTCAGCTAGATTTGACACTCACCTAGGATGATGGCTCAATACATATGCAATATAATGGGCATCAGTAATTGCCTTAGCATGTGGTGTCATTGTAAGAGCATCCAGTACATGTCAGTGTGGGATGACTTGCTCAACACACCTCAGTGCTCTGCCAGGGATGGTCTTCATCTGTCTACCATGGGATATTGAGTAGTGGCCAAGTCTGCTGACACCCCACAGTGCATCTTATAGGCACTGGATGGAGTGAGAACTTTCCAATGAGAATACCATCTCCATACAAAATCACAGTTATGCTGCTACACACTAGGAATGGCGACAATAAACTCTACTCTGTAGAATGTGTCCCCACCTTGGAATATGCAGACATTTGTGCAGTCATAGACACCTGAGTCAAGGCTGTGGACAGCACCACAGCCATACCAGTCAGCACATCCTTCCAGATGTGCAAACCTCAAACTGACAATGTGCAAGGTAAAGCAGGTGCTGTATACATATTCCTTAGGAATAGATATACATGCAGATTAGTGAACAGTGTGATTTCCTGGAGACACTGCAGGTATTATTCTCTGCTGGAAGGGCACCTGATCAAGCCATTCTCAGCTACAGAAGCAGCTCCATGAATCCAGACACTCATTGTGCTTATTTGAATGCACTTGTGTCTATCAAGATACACCAGTACACCATGGTTTGTGGTTACATTAAGTAACCACCAACTGTGTTGGTCATTAACACATAACCTCACTTGCTGAAAGGTTAGTCCATATCCTTCACTACAATGCCCTGTATCAGTGGCATGACATCCCCACAAGGGGAGCCAATGTACTGCATCAGGTGTTTACCAGTATTGCTGACCACTGCAGCCCATCCACTGTGAGGTCCTCCCTGGTGAGATCTGACCACAGATCAGTCTAATCAAAACCAATTTTCACACCTACACCACCACCCCTAGAACATTCAGTAATAAATGTCAGCAAAACAATTTGATATTTCCTATGGGATTGTTTACATAGCTCGACTGCACCTCCCCCTCAGATGGGACATACAAGTATGCAAAGCTCTGCACCAATGCTTTATGCAAACACTAGTACAACTGTATAGACTCAGCTGTACCTGACAGGGGTAACAAGCTCCTCATGGCACAACAAACCTGCCTGGTGAAAACTGCCATTAACAGGTTGGCCAGTAAGAGGTGGACACTGCTGTGTGCCAGTTGGAGTGAGGGTGCCCCCCCTAAAATGGAGGCACACGCCCTTCATCTAAAACAAGCACATCATGTTGTTGTGACATCATGCTGAAACAGTATGTGACAAAATTAGCCTTCTCCACAAAGGGCAACCACAAAGCACAGTGTAGCTACATGTGTAACCTCAGAGGAAAAGCCAAGATTGTTGGTGAACTCATACTTAATGACAACATATATAATGAGCCTGTACTCATAGCTAACCTGTTGTCCCACAGGTTCTGAGCTAACTTCACTCCCCTGTCCACACCCCATGTGCCACATGACATCCCTACAATCGGTCGCATACCATCTATATCTACAGACCAGGTTGTAACTGGCCTCTCTATGGAGGAAACACAACATTTATTAGACTTGCTAACATCCATGGCTGCATCCGACATGGGATCTAACAAGAATTACAAACACCATTGGGAACTTCTGCGTGGGTTTCCTCCGGGTGCTCCGGTTTCCTCCCACATCCCAGAGACATGCAGTAGGTGGATTGGACACTCTAAATTGGCCCTAGGTGTGAGTGTGTATGTGAATGAATGTGAATGAATGTGTGTGCCTTCTGTGGAAGGTTGGGCACCGGGCTGGCAACTCGACACCATAAAACTCCACTGTAAATCATGAGTGGACAGGTGATCTGCTGTGGTGACCCCTAACCGGGAAAAGCCAAAAGAAGAAGAAGAAGAATTGGGAACGTCTTGCAATCATAGTGTAACACTGACTGGACAATAACAAGTGTTATCACCTTGCACAGAGGTGGTGCATCAACAAATCACCACCACTATAGACCTACTTGCCTGAGTAGCATACCTCTCATCTGTACAGATTTTCTCAAAATGTCCAGATTTTTGACTCATATTTTTGGTATGTTCCTCATAAAAATTGTGGGACTTTTTTTTTTGAAAAATTACTGGGATGATCTAAGGATTAAAATCACTAAAATGACATGCATTTGATATCCGTCAGAAAATGCAGTCTGAGGGGGATGGCCAACTGATACCAGTGAATTCTGAGAGCTCCATAAACTAATATATTAATATAGGAACATTTTATTACTTTTGAGTTTAAAACATCAGCAATCTATAGATAAACTACTAAACTACATAAATATCAATTTTGGTGGAGATATACAAAAATGTTCTTGTTGAGTAACTTGGGGATATATTGAGTTAATGAATATGAACAACTGAAGGCATTCTCATCTAGATGCTGCTTTGAAAAAAGAACTGCAATTGATGACATCTACCTTACAAGAAATATCTTTGAAGATGGATGGCTTTAAAAATGACTTAGAAAACCTCAAATTAAATTCTCAAAAACAGACTGATACTATTAAGGAACAATTATAGCAACACCATACAAAAATAGCAATCATAGAGACTTCTCTAAATGACATTGAAGGGAGACTCAAAGAGCAAAAATTCCAAAAAGAATTTCTGCTTAAACAGAATACATGGCTGATTAACAAATTAGATGACTTAGAAAACAGGGAAAGGAGAAACAGCATAAGGATCTTTATTCTGCCTGAAAACTCTGAAGGAGAAGACATTATTTCATTTATAACCTGGATTCCTGAATTTTTAGACTTGAAAGAGGGACTTTCATTTGGAATTGAAAGGGCGCATAGCACACTAAGGAAACCTGATTCTAACTCAACAAATATTCCACCTAGATCCATAGTTATAACATTTCTTTCATTTCTGGTCAAGCAACTAATATTAAAATCTGTTTTGAGAAAATCACTCTTAAAATACAATCAAAGCCTAATAAGGTTTGACAATGATTATTCTTCCAGAAAACTAGAACAAAGGAAAAAAGTTTGGCCAATAATAAAACTGTTGAAACAAAACAACATTAAAGCACAGCTGGCCTTTCCAGCCAAGATAAATATACTTTTTGCCAATGAGATGAGAACCTTTAATGACTTAGAAAAAGCTAATTTGTTCATCAAAGACAACAACATAGTGTCTATCCCAGAAGAAATGGAATGGATGGCCCCTACTCTTAAAAAGGATAAAAGAAACAAATCCTTGGACTTATGCTAGAAAAAAGAAGCAAAGAAATTATTCCAAGATAGCTGTAAAAATAACTCTTACAACTACATCTCTCAAAGTATCAATGGATACGGTACATCACTTGTCATCTGATTTTATTTTTACAAATGGAGGGATTCTTAATCAACTGAGAAACAGTATGATTTATTCAGAATGTTCAAAGAGTCCAATAATTCTTCACAAACAAATGTAGGTCAAGATGGGTTACTATTTATATTATATATAAGCCAAACAAAGCAACATATAATACAAAATTAGAAGTTTCTATACCCCTACTTTAACTCAATGAATACTTATCTTGTTCATTTTTCATTTATTTCACTTATAATAATTTAAGTAATTAACTAATTCAACAAGGTACCATTCATCAGAGTTCAGACTCAAATGTAACAAATTAACACCATATATAATAACAGTAACAGTAGAGTGTTTTGAAAAAAAATGCTGTCATGGTGACTAATGCCTGCTTCATTTAAAGTATGATTTACAAATGTCATGTATATCCTGGTTAAATAATAGTAGCAAGCTCTTAATACAAATGTCATCATTATTCTGTCTAAATATAGTTAATATCAATTATGGCAGGTATCACAGCTATGAGTGCTGTTTGATCAATCTTGATATGGTGTGCATGGATGCAGCTGTGTCTGGCAACTAGTACAAATGTCATTCTTATTCTGTCTAAACATAGTTACTATCAATTATGGCAGGTATAGCTTTGAGTGCTGTTTGATCAATCCTGATATGGTGTGTGTGGATGCAGTCATGTCTGGCAACTAGTACAAATGTCATTGTTATTCCGTCTAAACATAGTTAATATCAGTTATGGCAGATATCATAGCTTTGAGTGCTGTTTGATTAAGTTTGACATGGTTTGTGTGGATACAGCTGTGTCTGGCAGCTGTTATATGTTGCCATTTTTGTCTCTGGGAAGCTTTGGGTTGCGGCTTGTGATCAAGGTTTACTGATGCCTGTGTATTAGGAAGAGACATTTGGTGTTTTAGCCTGGATCCAGGGAAAGGGGGTGGGTAAAACTATGATTTGGGATATTTTAGCAGAAAATAGTTTGTTTATACATCCGCTGAATGAGAGGTGGGAAGGCTGGAAGAATATGTTATTTCTTGTTGTGGCAGCTTGTTGGGAGTTTTTTTTTATCTGTTTGCTCTCCGTTCTTTTCCTGGCTGGTGCTTCACTGTAAAAAGAGGGAATTTAGGCTTGAAGTTGCAGTGAAGTGAAGCTTTGCTTAAGGTGCATCATGAGCCTCTGGTATGCAGTACAGAGACACACTAACAAAAACAGATGCTCCCAGGTTGATATGGTAAAGGAGACAGAGTAGTAATAATTCTTAACGGCTCTGAGGAGCCTCTGAGATGATTCTCGGCAATGAAGTTTTTGGTTTAAAAAAAAAAAAAAAAATATATATATATATATATATATATATATATATATATATATATATATATACCTCGTTCATTAAGTTGATTCTTGATAAAAAAAAAATAAATAAATACGTGCAATTTTATATTTAAAATGTATTTTGGCTCAAACACATTAAGGACTTACATATGACTGGAAGTCTGAAGTCTGAGTTATTGCAAAAGACTAAGAGCACTTGGTCTTGTGCAGTACCCTTTGCAGTGGTCTGGGAGGTCAGCTTGTTCAGACATGTTGGGCATATGGAGATAGCTGATTCTAGGGGGGTTTGGGTTGCTGGTAAGTGCTAGAGAGTCATCAGAATTCCTTTGTGGAAATATTTGTGGGAATGGAAGGTGTGTTGAGTGGTTCACTGGCAGAGTAGCCACTGCATGGAACAGGCTGGTAAAATGGAAAAGGACAAATATTGGTTGAATATTTTAAGAACAGCCTGGAAACACACCACATGAACTAGTGAATGGTATTCTGGCAAAACTAGATGGGCATTGTTGCCCGTGCTTGAAGTACTGATATTTATGTATGTAAGGATGGAAATATACTTATAACAAATAAGAAACTAGAAGGGTCTCATAATTTAAAGTCTATCGACTGTATAAAAATGCTTAGAAGGAGCTAATAATAAGAATAAGCATTACCGCTTGTGGTCTCTGAAATAACTAAGCAACAGCTAAAGGAAAAAAAGAAAACACACACACACACAAACACACACACACACAAACACACAAAAGTTATGTAATGTATGATTTTAGTAAATCTAGACATAAAATATATAATCGTCATATTAGATGAAGCAGTCTACTGAATTTCGATATTAAAGACAGGATTTAATAACATGGGCTTGTGTATAATAACACTACTGTCTTAACTTGTCATAAATGGCATGCACTACATTGAACATCAAGGGGAAGCATGATGATTTTCTTATATAAGTAAATATGCATAACAACTCATGTAATTACTTTGAATTGAATTGTAATTTTTGTAACCCATCATGACCATACATAATACTTACGCTGTTACCAAGGTAGCTAATGTTTTATACATGACATCAAAGTAACAAAGTTGCTCAAGAGAAACAATAGAAGTCTGAACTTGAAATGTCACAGAATGTAACAATTATATTCTGAACAAATAGCATTAAACTGATGTGATAGGAAAAATAAACTTTAAAAATGATCAATACACGGCAGGTTCAGGTTAAGGCACTTTAATCTTGCAGCAAGGAGACAAAAACATGCTAATACAGAATTTGTCTAGCTAGAATCAGGAAGTGCAGATATTTTTATACATTTTCTAATAAGACAATGCCTACCAAGCTGATGTAACAGATCACAAGTTTTAACATCATCATCATTACATAGCAGCTGTTTGTCCATGATTTTCTGCTTGCACTATCAATTTTATGAAAAACCTCCTAAGAAAAACAATGTGGCCTTGGTGACCACCAGTTAGATACAACTTCTCACTATGTTATGTTACCATTCAAGGTACTATAGCTAATTCGAGCACAAAGCAAGTACAGATTCTTCAAGCAGTCTTTTGTTTCATGTATCTCTTCTTTTCCGCAGCTGTGCATGTTCTCATAACACGAACAGAGCTGATTGTTCATATTCAATCATATTATAGAAAACAGTATTGTTCTATTCATTCATTTCCTGACCTAGCAGATAATCACCTGCTTCTCAAGTACATTTCCAAAAGGCATAAACATGAATTTTGCTGTGCTAGCAATTACTAGGTCAGGGGGCATCTTGCAAGTTTCAAAAAGCATACTGCAGTTACAAAAAGCATCTTATAATTTCACACAGAATTAAGCTGTATATAAAATAGAATGAAAATGTGTTAACCCTTTTAGCTTCTAATAAGCATTAAACATATACATAAATGCATATTTTTCTGACATTTCCCCCCTGTTAATACTTTTTATTCTATTTTCAAAAGCATAAACAGTTTACTTCTTCTCCTAACCTCTTCCATTCCGGATTTGCAGTTAAGAGAGTCATTTAGTTTAGACTTATGAAAGAATTTCTGTTTTCAACAACTCCTCAATTTCAGTACTTTGATACAAAGTCTCAGAAACTGATATGTCTATAAAATCTTTGATTAACTTGTTCATGCAGGGAATACCACAACAAATGCATGCTCCTAATAGGAGTAATCCCACACAAATGGCAATCAGGATGTTCATTAGGATGGATCCCCACCCCCCCAAACAAATTCTGGAAAAAGTCTGTCAGAGGGTTTGGGCCTGGTTTGGTCATGGTCGACACTTGCTGGATCACCTCAAGATGGTCGTTTATCTCTTGCTGGTTGTCAGGAACATACGAACAGCATTCTTCTTTGATTAAAGTGCACATACCACCTCTCGCTGCTAGGGTGAAGTCAAGAGCCATGTGGTTTTGAAGCACCACAGTTCTCATAGCATTTAGTTCATCAGTCACTAATTCAAGAGCAGAAAAAGTTGCATTGCTCATAACTTTGAGAAGTTTGGACAGTTTTCTCAGCTCCCAAATCAATTTCACTGCGCCCTATGCAGGGGCTATGCCTGCCCATGATATAACAGTGTCACTCAAGTCCATATGTGTCAGTTTATCTTTGTTTTTTATGGTGTTATGGTTTCTCCACCCTGCTTCAATTAGTCCCACTGGATTCTTGGGCCTCTTGATTGGACTTCTAGGCTTACTGCTGACCTCTCTGATGTTTCAAATTTTCCCCTGAGGCAAAGCTGCAGTGTATCGTATGGCCAGAACCAGGTAACCCAAAAAAACAACTGCCGGTCCAATTCTCAGGTAGCCATTTGTATGCCTTTTTCCCACAAACAAAATAACAATTCTCTACTTTAGTATTGATATATGCTCGCCCTGCATGAAACATTTTCTTGGCATTAATAGAAAGTTGTTTCAAAAGAACAGGATTATGCTGTATTTCAGTAACAGTCTTATTCATTCTCTCAAGATATGAGTCATAGTTTGCATCACAGATAGTTTATGCCTTATTGGCCTTAATATAACATTTATAAGAAACAGTCACATTGCAATTGCTCCAACCCACCTGAATAGTGTCATTTTTATAAAAACATACAATTCCTTTTTGTGTAACAGGTAGGTACAGTGCTATTTTGTCTTGTGATTTCACAGGTGTAGTATCAAAAATCAAGTTTTCCCAGGTCTCATTGACCCCTAGGGGGACAGCAGTAATTAAGTATGCTGTTGGTATAGCTGTGCAAATCCAGCAGTTCAAAACATTAAAACTCTCAGCATACACATATTTAATTGCTTGGTAAGTGTTAAAGTTTGGATGCCAATCTATGAGTAATGCATCACGTTTGTTCGGTTCCACTCGTGTGGCTGGAAAAAGGTAAGGCCACAGCAAACCGATCATTGTTATCAGTATAGCTAACAGGATGATTATACAATTTTTCTGAGGTTGTTCTGCATCCCTGTTTACTCTATACCTGGTCAGTTTGTTCTCGTGGTATAACAGTAACAAGGTTTTTGTCCAGTTCAAAGTTCTTAACCAATTTACAGTGTGTCAGATGAATCCAGGACGCTTGCTCTGTGATCTTGACTGCAGTGGGTGTTGACAGTAGCACTTGGTATAGTCCTTCCCACTTTGGAGAACTCCAATTCCTTTTCTTCATGACCTTCACCCAGACCCACGTGCCTGGGACTACTGCTGCTTCCGATGGTCTGGCTTGTTCTTTATCTGAAACAGAATTTAACTGCAGAAGTTTGTTATTCAAAAATCGCCTCATATACTCTGCAAGTGAACTGTCAGCCTCCTGGTCTGCAGGCATGAGAGGTTTCCACTGAGGTGTATAATATGCCCTCCCAAACAGTATTTCAAAAGGAGTTAACCCTTTTACATTTGGAACAGTTCTCATACTCAACAGTGCCAGAGGCAGACAGTGCACCCAGTTCTTTTGTGTCTCACTAATCAATTTCCTAAGCTTATTTTTCAGAACTCCATTATGCCTCTCTACTAATCCTGCAGATTGGGGGTGGTATGCACAATGTTTTTTTCAGAGACATCCCAAAATAATGGCTCAATTGTTGTATGGTTTGATTTACAAAGTGTGTACCATTGTCACTATAGATCTTTTCCGGTATGCCAAATCTAGGAATAATTTCTTTAACGAGGACTTTTGCAACAGTAGCTGCATCTGAATTTTTAGTCGGAAAAGCTTCCACCCATTTGGAAAACATATCTATAATGACAAGACAGTACTTTTTATTTTCACATTTGTTTAGCTCTATAAAATCCATACAGATAGTATGGAATGGATACGGTGGTGTAGGACAACTCCCTTGCTTAGGCTTCAGTGCCCCCTGTGCATGATGCTTGTTACAAACATGGCATGCTGCACAAAAATCTTTTGTGCAGTTTGTAAATCCATACGTTGTAAACACTCGATTCACTAACTGTACCATCCCCCCTGTTGAGACATGGCACTGCCCATGGCTCAACAAAGCTGCATATCAAAACAAGTTAGATGGTAAAATTGGTTTTCTTTCTTTGGAGATGAACAGCCCTTTCTCAAGAATTGCTCCTCGTTTTATCCATTTTTGTTTTTCTACATTTGTAGTAAGTGTCTGCATTGTTTTTAACATTTCTAAATCTAAAATCTCAGATGGTTGTAATTCCTCACTCAAAAGAAATACTTCTGAAGCCGAAGCTGGCTGCATTGCAGCTGTATCAGCTCTCGCATTACCTTTTGAAATCCTATGCTGTTGTTTGGTATGAGCTACGCATTTGCAAATAGCTACTTTCTGAGGTAACTGAATAGATTCTAACAAATCTAAAATAAATTGTACATGATTAATTGGTTTACCAGTAGATGTTATCATTCCTCTATTTTTCCACTGCTGCGCAAAAACATGTACAGTAGAAAAAGCATACTGGCTGTCAGTAAAAATGTTCACACGTTTATCCTTTGCCAAGGTACATGCCCTTGTTAAAGCAATCAATTCTGCTGCTTGTGCAGATAAGTTGTGTGGTAAGGACTTTGGTTCTAAAATCTCAGTATCAGAAACTAATGCATACTCCACTAGATTCCGTCCTGTAGGACCCCTCCTACACGAGCTGTCCACATAGTATGTCACCTCGGCATCATCCAAGGGAACATCCATGAGATCTTTTCTAGGCAGTGTCTTTTGCTCAATCTCCTGCAGGCAGCAGTGTGGTTTGCCATCTGCAGAGGTTGGGAGCAAGGTTGATGGATTCAAAGTTGTGCATCATTCAATTGTCATATGAGGTTGGCTCAACAGTATAGTCATACAGGAAAGATGTCTAGCAGGAGAAAGATATGCTACTTTTTCTTGTAGTAAAATAATCGTGACTGCATGAGGCACTCTCAATGTGAGAGGGTGGAATCACGCTACTGAGGCTGAAGCCTGCACTGCCATTGCAGCTGTGACTACTGCTTGTATACAGTGGGGCAAAGATTGCACCACTGGGTCTAGCTGTGATGAATAGTAAGCTATGGGGTGTTGTTTGTCCCCATGTTGCTGTGTTAACACTGATGTCATATAACCCCACTTACAATCTACAGTTTGAAAAAATCGTTTATGATAGTTTTGTAATCCTAAAACTAATGAGGATGCTATCAGTTGTTTCAATTTGCAGAAAGCTGATTCTGCTTCTGGTGTCCATTGTAATAAATCTTGTGCTGCCATAGGCTTCTTGAATATCAAGTTGGTCATTGGAGCAGATTCCAAGGCAGAGTTTGGAATCCAACTCCAACAAAAATTAGTCGTACCTAGGAAGGACATAATTTCCTTCTTGGTAGTTGGTTTGGGTGCTTGTAATATTGCTGTTTTTTCTGTCTTCATCTAATATTCTGCCTTCTTTGGATATTACATATTCCAGGTATTTAACCTGCTTTTTTCAAAGTTGCATTTTGTTTTTGTTTACTTTGTGTCCTTGAGTACCTAGAAATTGTAGTAATGCTGTGGTATCTTCTCTGCATTCTTGCTGGGTGGGGGCTGCCAGCAGAATGTCATCTACATAAAGTAAAATCTGGCTGTCTTTCGGAGGGATAAATCCCGCCAGGTTACTTGCCATTTCCTGTGCGAATATTGTTGGACTCTCACAATATCCCTGTGGTGGTCGCGTGTATTTATACCTTTTCCCCGGAAATGTAAATGCAAACCAGTGTTGGCTGTAAGGGTGTATCGGTATTGAAAAAAACACATTGCTAATATCTACCACAGAAAAATACTTCTGTTGAGGTTTCAAATCATTTAATAAGGTGTGTGGATCTGGCATCATAGGTGCTCTAGGTATAACTGCGTTATTTAAAGCTTGTAAGTCTTGGACCATATGCCATTCTCCATTTGCTTTCCTTACAGGAAATAAGGGTGTATTACATGGTGAATCGGGAGATTCTATCAATACTCCTTCCTTAAGTAAGGCTGATATTATAGGTTTGATTCCTACTTCTTCATCTTTTCTTAAGGGATACTATCTCTTTTGAGGTCTAAATGCTGACTTTGGCATGATAGTGACTGGTCCTGCTGTACGAATAAATCCTACATCTGATTTCCCTGTTGACCAGGGAGTCTCTGGTATGTTTCATAAGGCTTTTTCCTCTTCCTCTAGTAAGAGTGCTACTCAGCTGTCCTCACTTGCCTGCAAGTGCACAGCTGGGTGTGTCTGTGTTATCCAATTCAACTTCTGCTTTTGTACTCCCTGTTCTGAAAGTTCTAATTCTGTCTGTTTTTCCCACCTTGTGACCTTTTCTCCTAGGTCTGCCCACTTCACATTTTTATCTTTAGTTAAACTAACATGTGGTAATCGATTAAATTTGTAAAGCGCTAGGAATTCCTGGGGCAATGAACAGCTAACTACACTGTTCCCTTCTGTATCCCAGTACAGATTACGTAATACTAATCTGTTAACATGGTTTCTAAACAGTTCTTGCTCATATTCTTTATCAGGTCCTGGTTTGCTACAGTAATATAGAGTGCAATGCAACAAATGCTGTTTATCAGTGTCAAGGGAGGGGGATTTATTGATGGCTACATTCATCAGTTCTTTGGTTACTGCCCCTGGACCAGTCGTAACCAAGTCCTGGCTGTATCAGTAAAATGTTTCACCCTCCAGTCGCACCACAAAAGTATTCATTCGTCACTCTGCTTCCATACCCTGCATAGTTGGAACTACTGCTATGCCAAATATCTGCATAAGGTCTCTGCCCAAAAGATTTACTGGGCATTTTGCAGAAACAACAATTTTGCTTTTCTGGGTCATCCCTGAAACTGGGTCAGTTATTGTTATGTTGTGGGAGAGTGGCTCCCGATATAGCTGTCCATTAGCTGCTTTAACTAATATGTAATCAGGTGATTCTGATTTTTCTGGTAGTTTGGAAGGCTGTATCAGGGCCATGAATCCCCTGAGTCACACAGGAATTTAACTTCCTTCCCCTCTACCAGAAGTGTAACTTCCGGTTTTGTGTCTGCTAAGTAGAGCTCTAGGCTCAATAATACCAAATCTAAAATTTAATTTTCTTCACCATCAGTGATTTCTTGTACTTCCTCTATTTCTTCTATCACATTTGCATTTGTCTTTTCTTGATTATTCCCTTCTAGTGATTCTTGACCATCATATAGTCAGTCCTCACTCTCTTTGTCTTCCGTGGTTACCTTTTTATTTTGCCTGCAATCCCTTTCTAAATGTCCCTTTTTTCCGCATTTAAAACATTCACCCCTTTTCTTTCTCTCTTCAAACTCCTCTGATTGCTTATCAGATTGTTTGTTTCCCTGGGCATTTTTCTTACCCTTCTTCCCAGTCTGTACTACAAAGAATTCTGATCCATCTTCTACTGCAAATACTTGAGTTTTCTTTTTCTTTTTACTATTAAAATGCCTTTCAGCATGTCTTGCATATTCAAGTAATGACTGTAATCTACTCGTACGATGATCTACCATGTGCTTTGTAATGAAACTACTTACTTCAAAAATGTATTCTTTAGTTGTTGCTCATATGGGGAATCATGTGTTTGGTCTTCAGGTACCTGCATTCCACAATGGTTATTAAAACACTCTAATAATCTGGCATAATATCTATCAACAGTTTCACCTTCTTGTTGGATGCATTGATTAATGCAAGTCCAGTCAGCCCTAGGCTTCCATTTCTCAGAGATTCGGTCTGTTAGACCTTTTACTCTGTTATCCAGTTCTGCGTTACTATGTGGGAGTGGCCTATGTTCTGCATCACGAGGATTCCAGTTGCCACTGATCATGTGCCAATCTGGACCTACGATTTGTCTAACTACTTTCTCTACTTCTTCTCCATTCAAATGGTAACTTAACCTAATGCCCTGTAAGTCTTCTAAGAATTTTCTAAAATTAACTTTTGGATGGGGAATTCTCTTTGTGGGATTCCGGATGTCTTCCAGTGTCCACGGTCTATATAGTAGAAGAGTTGGGTCCTGTCCTGCCTGTGGATTTGGTACTTCTATGAGTGGACATATCTCTTCTTTACTCATACCTCGTGAATTTTTATTTATTTCATACAATTCAATATCCCCTCTTAAGTTGCATGTTCGAGACCTAGTCTCGATAGCTTCTCTAACAAATGGTTTTGATTTCGCAGGGACAGCTGGATATAGCACAGGTGGATCAGCTTGTCCACTCGCTTCATATTCTGGTAAGGGAAGTGGAGGGGGCAGAGGGGCCAATGCTATTACCAAGTTATTGTCTTCTTTATCTAAAAACATTGCTTTTGAATTTTTATTCTTTTGTTCCCTGCGGTTTGCTTCCTCAAGCCACCTGTGTGCCTGAGGAACTCCCAATTGTCGTTGCTTTTTTACTTGACCTTTTGCGTCTGTTTTAAGTTGTTTGACAAGTTTGATAAGTGAAGTTTTATCTAATTTGTCATCAAATTTGTATTTATTGACCCATTTTGTATAATACCTAACGTCGGCACGCTGTAATTGCATATATGTTGTGTCTTCGGTTAAGAGCGGATCTCAGGAAGTTTTTGTGCACTTATTTCCCATGTTGCCTTAACTTAATTAGAAGTTGTTAAATAACCCTTTTTATCACGTGGTACCACAATTTTCTCTTTTCACAGTTTATCTAGAATAACTGCCTACCTATCCTGTTTCCCTGATCTATGACAAGACAGCAATCTTTTTTGTCCCTGATTTATTTAAAATCTCCCTGACAAAAACAAATACTGTAATGAGTCCCTGATCTGAAACAAAGAAAAGGTAAATTCCTCCTTACCTGAACCTCCATGATTGATCATCTCACCGGAACTGTTGACTCGTCCTCCAATCACAGATCAGAAACAGTGGCTGGCCTCTTTTGAATGACAATTCAGTTGGAGGTCTTTCAGAGCAGAAGAACCAATGTAGCCTCTTCTCCATATGGTTTCATGCCACCAGGCCCATCTGACCTGAGCTAGAGCGAGAGTTTTCTGGTCTGAAGGACCAATCTGTCATAGGAAAAATAAACTTTAAAAATGATCAATACACGGCAGGTTCAGGTTAAGGCACTTTAATCTTGCAGCAAGGAGACAAAAACATGCTAATACAGCTGTTTGTCCATGATTTTCTGCTTTCACTATCAATTTTTATGAAAAACTTCCTAAAAAAAACAACGTGGCCTTGGTGACCACCGGTTAGATACAATTTCCCACTATGTTATGTTACCATTCAAGGTACTATAGCTAATTCAAGCACAAAGCAAGTACAGATTCTTCAAGCAGTCTTTTGTTTCATGTATATCTTCTTTTCCGCAGCTGTGCATGTTCTCATAACATGAACAGAGCTGATTATTCATATTCAATCATATTATAGAAAACAGTATTGTTCTATTCATTCATTTCCTGACCTAGCAGATAATCACCTGCTTCTCAAGTACATTTCCAAAAGGCATAAACATGAATTTTGCTGTGCTAGCAATTACTAGGTCAGGGGACATCTTGCAAGTTTCAGAAAGCATACTGCAGTTTCAAAAAGCATCTTATAATTTCACACAGAATTAAGCTGTATATAAAATAGAGTGAAAATGTGTTAACCCTTTTAGCTTCTAATAAGCATTAAACATATACATTAATGCATATGTTTCTGACAACTGACAATAGACACTAAGTTTAATAACATGGGCTTGTGGATAATAACACTAATATTTTAACTTGTCATAAATGACATACACTATATTGAACATCAAGGGGAAGCATGATGATTTTCTCATATAAGTAAATGTGCATAACAAGTCATATAATTGTTTCAACTTGAATTGGGGTTTTGTAACCCATCTTGACCATACATAATACTTAAGCTATTACCAAAGTAACTAATGTTTTATACATGACATCAAATTGACAAAATTGTTCAAGGGAAACAATAGAAGCCTGAACTTGAATGTCACAGAATGTAACAATCACATTCTGAACAAATAGTATCACATTGACAACAATCACTCAGTTTAACCTTTACTGATTATACAAAATAGAATGTTGCCATTTAAATCTAAAAAAGTTCAGTATATGCCATAAAATGGCAATTTATGAATACGGAAAGGGAACCTGTAATCATTAATCACAATAAGTGAATTTTTTTGTTTTTAACCTATAATTTCACTCATTTTATAATAACAAATGACAGATATGAAAATCCTTATGTGTAGGAAATGGAGGGAAGAGGGATGCACTGATAATTAAAATGCACTAACTTTCATCAATGTTCACATAAAACAAACTTGATGCTTTAAGTAAGTTAGCAACAAACAAAGTGATTACTTAAATGCTAGCAAACAATGAAATATAACTTCTGATATATCCAGTAAAATACAATGTATTATAAATATTAGGTATAAATAGTATTACCCTCTATTTATATTAAGTAATAAGTTTCTAAAGACTTCATCAGTAAGGGTGAATATGTTAAATAACTGTGTGTTATAATCTTTTACTTAAGTTTTATATATGATACATCCTACTTTATACTATGATCGAATTGCTTGTCATCTATCTTTCATGTAAATATTAATTGCTTATACAACAAGTAGTCATTTATATTGTATAAGAATTCTGTCTAATCTACAATAGTACTATATCTGTTCAAAATAACATAAATATTGCTTATTCCTATTACAAATATTCTCCATATAATAATTCAATTTATGGAGCTCAGATGTTCTTGATATGAGTGATAGTCTGATTGATGTAGATTTATCCATCAGATTAGGAATGATTTTCATTCCATGGCTAGTGCGGATCTTAGTTTTGTTAACATTTATTAATTTAAATTTGTTATTTCACAAAAACATTTTTAGTATGCCTGACCAAATCATTACTTTATTGGTAAATACTCAAAGTATAAAACTAATAATTTGTTTTAAAAGCTCAAACATATACTTTATAGTTATCAGAGGAAAATGTTTATTGGTCACAATAAAACAAAAATACATAGTCTAAATAACTTAAGATGGATTTAACTTTATTATCTTTAAATACCAATGACTTAAACAATCCTAGCAAGAGATCGAATCGACTGAAATATTTAAAACTGAACAAAGCACAAATTGTCTTCCTTCACGAAACTCATTTCAAAACAAATGACAATTATAAATGGAATCCTAAGAAATATATGGTATTGTCTCAATCCACTTTTAAAACAAAGACAAAAGTGGTAACAATTTTATGGAAAACAAATGTGATTAATCCAGAAATCATTTAAAAGCATGAAGATAAGGAAGGACTTATGGCATTAGTAACAGTTAACAGAATATGGACCCTAGCCAATCTATACTGGTTCCCAGGAATTGGAACAGGAATTGTTAAAAACACACTTGAATTTCATTTCCAATAATTATAAAGGCAACTTAATATTAGGAGGAGATTTTAACCATTTTCAGACCACAATTCATTGATACTAAAACTACAAAATGGGTACAAACCATTAATCTTTAACTCCAAAATTCCAGCATATATAACTAAAAATAAAGAGTTCAAATCCTGGTTATTATCTGAATTACAGTTCTTCTTAGATATTAATTACATCATAGAGATAAATAAAATAATGATATGAGATTCATTAAAAGCTTACATATATGGTAAATTCTTTACTTGATATAAATTAAAATCAGAGAATGATATTCTGAATTATTAGATCTACAATCCAAACTTTTGTCAGTAAAAGCTGAAAAAAATCAAAATCATTTGAAGATGAAAAAGAAAGTAGAAGTATTAAACAAAAAATACAATGAAATTCAAACACATTAAACTAGTTTAACTTTAGAAAAACTAAAAATTAATACCTTGGCCACTTCTCCTAAAAATCTACATAATGTATCCACAAGAATCAAAATACAATCAAAAGCTAATAGCATTAAAACTATCTTCTATGAAAAGAAAAGGAAACATGTTTCGGATATAGGTGATATTCTTGATGCCTATAGAAATAACTATATGGAACATTTACAAAAAGAAAATATGCATATTGCTCAATTATATCTATATTAAAAATGTTCTAATATAAAAAAACAGAAAAATTAAAACTAGATCTGAAAGAACCCATATGCTATGAAGAAATTACAGATACAATAAAAGAGGGTAAAAATAATAAAGCTCCAGGTATAGATGGCATAATTATGGAAATAGATAAACTTTTTCCTTCAAAGATACTGTCCCTCTTCCATAAAACTCTATTAGAAATTCAGTTACAAGCTTTAGCACCTAATTCTTGGAGATATTCCTTAATCACACCACTCTTAAAGGAAAACAAATCCCCAAACCTCTGTACCTCATATAGACCCATATCATTATTAAATAATGACTATAAGATATTCATGACAATATTAACTAACAGAATGAAAATACCACTATCCAAACAATAAATAATGATCAATATGGATTTATATATCATAGATACATACATGGCAATATTAAAAGTATAATTTCTGTTATAGATTATGTTAATAAGGCAAATAAAGAAACACATAATTGGCTTAGATATAGAGAAAGCCTTTGATTCCCTAAATTGGGACTATTTTTTCAAAATCCTAATGCTATTTGAATTTCCTGCATCCTTTGTTCATCTCCTAAAGAACATGTATATAAATAATTTAGCGTATGTCAAGTCAAGTCCTTTTACCTCTGAATCTATACACATAACAAAAGGCAATAAACAAGAATTTTCTATGTCACCGATTCTATTTGCTCAGGGTATTGAAATATTGGCAGATCAATTCGTAACAATATAAAAAATCAAAGGAATAGATGTTTATGAACAATGCAATTCTAAAGCAATGCTATTTGCTGATGACATACTACTAACATTATCCAATACCAAAGGGACATTAGAAGAATTTGATATATTAATTAACAAATTTCACATGACTTCAGCACTCCATTTCAATATATCAAAATCAAAATTGTTATTTTTAAATAAAAAAGAACTGCAGACTAAGGGGGATCACATCATAGAGAAACAATAATCTGCCTTAAAATATCTAGGAATTGAGTTATACAAGGATAATAATGATTTAGTCTCAAAAATACAATAATATCATCAATACAATTAAAGTCTCTGTGTAAAAATGGAACAAAATAATATTACCATTTGAAGATAGACTATGGTTTATATATAGCCTTGGCAATACAGCAGTTACCAGAAAGGAATATACTTAAAGACATAAATTCATGCCTAATAAAATGTTTCTGGTTTCCCAGAAAAAACAGAATAGCTTTAATACATCATATCAGAGCATGAAAACAGGGAAGATTAAACTTTCCTGATATAGAAACATATGTAAAAGCATAAATATCTAAAGCAATCTCAGACTGGATAGGTCCAAATTACTCTGCAAATTGGAAAGAATTACTAACTGTAATATCAGTAAATGAATTTGAGTTTCAAAAAAAATTCAAATAACAGATAAAAACAATTTGCCATGGCACATATGTATTAGTATGCAATATTACAAAACTAAATCCACTAAAACTCGTATGATTAATTACTACATTGATGCATTTAGGAAAATTATTACTGCAAATATAGATTTAAAAATCTGGTTTGATCTTTTAACACTATTTATAGCCACAAAGAACTTTCCACATACAATATATAGAGAAATTATTAATTCCTGGGAACAGAAAGGATTTATTTGTTGGCTCCAATGTGTCAACGAACTAAAAAGTTTTAGATATGTAAGTAATAAAAACAACATACAAAATTCCACAACAGGACTGGCTAACTTTACAGAATATTCTTTTTTGTATATTTAACAAAGTATATCAGCATCACAACATTTTGTATCTTTAAGAATATCCTACAAGTGCATTTTTATCTTGTATTTTGGTTCAATTATGTTTTTATATTTCATGTATAATTAACAGTTTTTTTTAAATGTTTGCGATGATGTCATTCAATGTGGATTGGGTCAGCAGGTAGGGGATGGGGTAATTAAATGTTGTTTGTACTAACCAATGTTACTCTGATGAAGCCATTCTCATGGTGAAAGCGCTCAGTCATTGGGATCTTTGTGTTTTGTGCTATTAAATCGGTGAAACCACATTTGTGTTGGACTTTTTTATTTTTATTTCATTGTTGTTTGCTTCGTTGTAAGACTTGGTGTTATTTTTTTTACAGAGTATTCTGTCATATTCACAAGATTTAAGTAGAACAATTAACAATTCATTTAAAGAAATTCCTAAATTTATGAAATACATATATGAAATCATATATAATGACTTTGACATGGAAAACACTATTTCAAATTATTTACAAAATATTGATAAACTATAAAACATCCAAAACCTCATACTGGAAATATATAATAAAAGGACACTCAATACAGTTAATTGAAGATATTAAAACAAATATCTTATTATCATTAAAATATACATCCTTTATACAATCCTGGAAAGTTTTTTTAATTGGAAATGCTTGCACAGAGCATTCTTAACCCCAGACAGAATCAATAAAATTAGTTCTTCCATAAAAGGAATATGCTGGAGATGTGAACAAGTACAAAATGCAGATTGGAACCACATTTTCTTTGATTGTGTTAAAATTAAGCCATTTTGGAATGTTATTAATAACTTTCTACAAGCTTTATTTAATGAATCATTTTATTTATCTAAAGCTCTTGTATTATTAAATGTGAGCGAAGGTCCTCATTTGAATATTTCAAACATGCATCTAGTATGGACTATACTTGCAATTCCAAGGAAGTGTATAACAAGAAGAAGGAATACAAATGCAATACCAACTTTGGAAGACTTCTACAGCCTACAGAACATCACAGCATTATTGGAAATTAAAATTAAAAAACTAAGAATTAATTACAAGCCATTTATAAACAACCCTTGGGGAAAACTCTTATCATTGACACTATACAATAATTGATCAGATACTGTGATAATGGATTGGACATACTTAGAAAGGAACTGTATACATTAAGATCTGTTAGAGTGTCAGGCTAATGTAAATAGCATACATAGTTATTTAAGATGTTATGTATACATTCTATGGAATTCATTCAAATGTATTTGAAAAATAAAAAAAAAAGAGAAAAGAAAAAAGAAAATGCAGTTTAACACAAATTCTGTTATTAAAGCAACTTTTTAAGTTTATAAGAGAGGTATTTAAAATGTGTCCCTATTTTTGGGCCTTTGCCCCCATTATGTCAGGCTTTGTCAAGATTTCTTGTCCTAAGAGGTTAAATCGTATGCTGAGTAGTCATATCTGTCAGCCCATGGTGCAGATCATCATCGAGCGGACTGGCAAAGATATACGTAATCTACAAACAGTTGACTGTACACAGTTTGGATTTCTGAAAGGAAGATCATGGCTGTTAAACCTGGTGGACATATCTGAGGCAGTCACCAATAATGTGGATGAGGGGACATCAGGGCATACAACTCCCTGGACTTAGCCTAGCTGTGTGACTGTATCCCCCACTCAGGCATCATTGATAAAACCACCCAATAAGGCATCACTGGTAATATCATTATAGGAGTCACTAAGTGGTGCACCTATGGAACACATACTCAAAATATGGGAATCCACCTCCAACAGCTCATCTATAAACAGCAATGCCTGTCAGGGTTCAGTCCTGTGTCCTCTAATACTTAGAATCCATTTGTCCATGGTACCAGCAAAACCTGAATGTCTGTGGCTGACAACATTGGCTGATGTCTACTAATTGTGAGAAGTCACTGTCAGTTATGTCAATATCCTTCAAGAGGGTATTGCTGAACAAATGCCTGTTGACATACTAATTGTCATAAACTCCATGCAAATATCTATGTAGTATAATTTCCATTGGTAACACCAATGTTCCTGGTAAGTAGCACATCAGTAGCAACACATGATGTACATACTCAGGGGTGATAGACCTTGGCACACGGGCCTAGTCACACAGGTTTGCACCTAATATACCATAGATAACCATGTCTCCTCAGTGGTAAGAAGGGAATCATATGTCATGTTATATGTCATATGTCATAGTGGCCTAATTGTTTGCCTTACAAACACAAGGTTTGAGTCTCACAAGGGATAATTGGCTAGGCTTAAAATGGCTTACAAGGGCAGTTAGCTTAGTACTAATCTATGAACCTATGAACCTATGTCTGAGGGCACTGTCACCAGAAATTAATATAGTCATAGCCTCCATGTACTCTTCCCTCTGCATGCCAATATTTGAGTACAATGGGCATTTAGTAATGTACCTTTCTAAGCTCTACTGGGAATTGCACAAAACACACCGATCCCTCACAAGTGAACTTCATATCTTCAGTATCTGTCCAATGGGGATTGTCTGAAATCACTGCAATTGCAGCATGTGGCATACAGAATACTCAGAGGTGATTTCTGCCTTGCATATGGGAAATGCACGACCCTGCTTCAGTGGAAATGCTGTACACCTGTATATGGTATGGTACATGGGTTACTCACTGTTAGGACATTACTCTGGTTTGTGACATTAGTAATACATGCTGGTGGGAGAGATCTGTTTAACAGAGATTCACAAACCTTTGAAAGAGACTCCTGCTTAATGGGAAACAGAATACCTTATTGGGCCTCATCAGATGCCATCTGTATGATTGGCTGGGTGACTGTCATTTCACCATAGGACTTCTGCCTGTGTCCCTCATGGACTTTGGCAATATTTGCTGATAGTGTAAATAAGGGTAAAAACTTGGCTAGGATTGTATGGTCTCTAGGGCCATTAGGCTACTAAAGTTAAAAGATCCTATGATTCTATAAGCTGATGTAAAATGCTCTAACAGCCCCACACACAAAACCATGGGCTACACTGAGGGTAGCAACACTTCCAATTAATGTTTGCTGGGCACTGCAAAATGCACATACAGTCTGAGTTGGCTGCAAGTACATTAGAACACATACCTATCTAATGGTACACATTACACTTCACAGTATGCAATGCACACACCACACCTTACGTCTACTATGAGTGTCTCTATTGGACATCTTATGCTTGATGACATCAACAGGCCTTGTAGAAGAGGGCAGTTTGTGTGGAGTGAGATTAGAACCCCTACTTATCTAGTCATACACCCTATAGATCACAATACTTATCACACATGCCACAGCTTAAGTCTGACATTCCAATGGCAGCTGGTAATCTTAAGATAGATGTTATCATCAGGCCTTGTAGAAGAGGGCAGTTTGGAGGCTGGCATCAACTTACAGGCCAAAAAGTGAACAACCATTGCAGTTTGGTAGTCATAGGTTCATAGGTTCATAGGTAGGTACTAGGCTCTCTGCCTAAGGGCATTTATAAGCCTAGCCAGAGTGTGTCGGCTTTCACCACCCCATTGATTCATTAACTGAGCATCTGTCAAGCAGAGCCAATGAAGTGATCCCAGGGGTATAGTTTCTGTTACCCATCCACTCATCAAGGTTCCTCTTGAAGAGTGTTAGTGAGGGGCTCTGCCTAATGTAGTTAGGAATTCTGTTCCAAAACATGGGTAGTCTCTGTGACAGGAATCTATCCCTCCATCATGTTCTATTTATTGCTGTGGCAAGTTTTAGTTCACTGGAGCGCATGGTTCTCAGTGACTTGGATTTCTTTAGGAGGAGCATGTCCATTAATTCTGAGTTGGATACGGCTTTGTAATTCAGGTAGAGATAACCTCTGAGTAAGTGATATACCACTGGGTACAGCCGGAGTATTTTCAGTCGTGCTGCATAGGACATATGTTTGAGGCCAGTACTCCTCTTGGTGAGGTGATTTTGTGGTTTTTCCAGATGTTGGAAGTGTCCTGTGAGGTACATCCCAAATGGGGCATTGTACTCTATGATGGGTCTGATGAGTGATGAGTAGAGGGCATCATTATAACCTCTTTATTTCTAGATGCAAACCCCTTAGTAATTAGATGGGCCACATAGAAGGACTTCCTAACTACTTTGGTAATATGATTGTCAAAGGAGAGATTACTATCTACCTGGGTCCCCAGATCTCTTATTACCTCTTCTGTATTAAGGGCCTGCCGCCTATGTGGTAATTTTTGGGTGGTTGTTTTCCCAAATGGGATGATTATGCATTTTTTGGCATTTAGTTTGAGGCCATGACTTTGACATCAGGAGTCTGTCTCAGTAAGGCCTTTTTTAAGGATGTCCATGTCAGCCAGAGAGACAAGTATGGCTCCCAGTTTGCAGTCATAGGCGAACCTTGTTAGTCACAGTCCTCCTGTGTTTGGCTGTACTTCTGAGAAGTATATGCCTAACAGTAGGGGTCCCAGAACTGAGCCTTGCGGGACACCACTTGTGACTGGTTTAGAGTCAGACCCGGAGCCCACTATTCTTACCATGGGAGTTCTGTCTGCAAGCCAGTTGGCAAC
>NC_056741.1:499462795-499563879 GCF_019279795.1 Protopterus annectens
TAGAACTGTTGCAATGATGGCCCTCACCATGGGGGAGAAGGGAAAAGATAGGGGCTCACTGGCATATAGTAGCATAGCAACTAGGAACTGGTAGAGTATCCTGGATGCAGATGCCTGTGACACCCTCATCATGTTACAAGCTGGTCTTTGGAAAGTACTTGTAGCTAGTATCCTAAGGGCTACACATACCTTTGTTTTCACTGTGATGGCTCTGGGTCTGAGTTGAGGGCAGCAGATCTCAGTGAGTTCTAGTAATATGTCCCTGTCCACCTTGAAGCCCTCTACAATCTCCAGCTCATGTAGCTCCAGAAGGTTATCCTTGGTCTGAACATTCTTCTCTTTCTTTCCCTAGGTCTATTGTCAGCAGCACCATCAGCACTGGCTTCAGCATCTAGCACATACAGATGTAGCAGACCTGCATCAGCCCCTAACATTATCTCGGTTAAAATTCCCATGTCTGTCCACCAATGGTCCAGAGTATTGGGTGAAAATCAGAATGTAGGGTGTATGCATACTTTATTCAGGTCTGCTGTAGGTCCTGAATATGTGATTGGCTAACTATGATACATTCCACCTGCCTGTGATATAATTAGCATCTTCTAATGGCCCTATTTTAGTGCATGATGTGGCACACCATGCAAACAAGTGCACCTGAGCTTAAAAGAGCCCACCTGATGTCAGCCATGTGATGTGTAAACATCAACCTGGTCTAAGAACCTACACAAAGGGATATGCGGACATGATTGCTCTTTTTTGCTATTCAATAAATCCATCTCATTTGCATACACATCCATGCTGACAGCCTTGAAAATACATGCTTCATAGTCCTATGACCTTAGCAATAGCAGCAATGCACCATTGTATGGACCTGACACAAGGTCCTATAGTACTTGTCCGTCAAATATTATGTTGTTGCTGTGTCTTTCAGCTTTTCACACAGCAATACTCTGGTCCGCTAATGATTGACAGTAGATTTTTACGTGCTGAGTTGCCGGCCCTGACGCACAACCTTCAATGAAGGTATGCCCATTCACGCATGTCTCCACACAGAAGACGCTCTAGCTGAGAATTGAACAGGACAACGTCTTACTGTGAGGTGACAACACTACCACAGCACCACCAACGCAGTCCGTCCGTCAAAAATTATAAAATCCTTTTTTCATTTTTTTTTTCTACTAGGCATATTTGCTCACTGTAGCACAAAGTGCTGAGAGTATTAAAAAAATAATTTTACTTATTCCCTTCTTCTTTCTGACATCCACAGTAATAGTTTTGCTCATATGTATATGTACTATATTCGATTGAATGTGGATTTTTGTCCACATTTCTGCAGTTATACATCCCTTTTGTTTGTCTAGACTTCTATGCATGGAATTTTTCCTTACACATTGTGGAAACTGATACGGAGTCTGAACAGAACCCTTTCTGCTTGTCGGATAGTTCAATCTGCCTTGTTTGCATGACATTCACCTGATGATGTGATTTGCATGCCACAGAATTTGCTGTGTTTGTGTGTTCATGTGCGTTGCTCAAACAATGTGTAGGCTTTATTGAATTCCCACCTGTGTTTTGTAGTTTGCTGAGAAGGATCTAGGTGATATGGTAGTTCTGGCCAGTTTAATTCTCTGGGGGCAAAACGGTGTGCTTACTGCAAAGGTGAGTATTTATTGAAATATTTTGGTTAGTAAATAATAGGGCAGCATAGAGGAGAGATAGTAGCAAGACAGTAGAGCCTATATGTCTTTTGATTATGTCAGTGAGGTAGTTTTTATTCTGTATAATGTAACTAGTTTGTGATGATTTTTTTTAACCACGTGTGATGCATAGTGGTTGAATTTCAAGTGGTCATCTGTGATGACACCCAGTAATTTTGTGTGGTTTACTTGTTCTGTCATGGTGTTGTTGGCAGAGACAATAGTTAAGTCTGTTGTATGTGTTTCAGCATAAAGAGCAGTAATTTAGTTTTTCAGTGTTTAATAGTAGCTGAGAATTATTTAGCCATGCTTCACATGATAAGGATTGCTATGTTAGGTCTTGGAGTTCAGCGAGAGATTTGGTGGTGCAGATTGGGGTAAATCATCAGTATATTGAACTATGCCAGTATTTCTGAAGGAGTGAACAGATCATTGTTAAATATGTTGAGAAGTATGGGGCCCAGTATATATAACTATGGGATATTGACAGGCAAGAAGGTTGAGAAATATTTTTTTTTCATTTCACTTCTTGTGAAGAGTTGATGAGCCCTAAGGATGAGAATTTATGTAAAAGTTTCTGTTAGCTGACAGTATCAAAAGCTTTTGATAAGTCTAGAAAAATGGTGAAGACTAGGCTTCTGGCATTTCAATGGATGTGTATATTTTTAACAAAACTGAACAAAGCAGTAGTTGTGCTGTTATGATAATGGAAGCCATGCTGGTTTGATGACAGAATCTGATTATTAAGACAGTTGAGAAGTTGTATATGAATACATTTTTTCTAATATTGTGGGTAGGGCTGTTGAGATGGCAAATGGCCTACAGTTTAAAACATCTGTATTGATTTCACCTTTGCATAATGGAATAATGAATGATTTTTCCACAGCTTCTATGTAATGTTGTTCCTGATTAGTACTTTCAGTAAATGATCTTTAGAAATAATTGTGGGAGCAAGGAATTCAGGTATTTCAAGGCTTTGGATAGAAATCTTACGGGTGAAGATGTCACTGAATTTGTTTGCAAGGATGTTGACAATGTCTAATGGGCCAGAAAAGGAGGTGTCACTTTAAATAAGTTCATACCAATGTAGGGTATTGTTTCTTAGTTTTTTTAATACAGCTAAAGAAGGATTTATAATTATCATTGGTTTCGGAGACCTATGTTCATGGATTCCTTAAGCAGACATGATACTGTTTTTCAATTTTTATAATGTTTTTGATATTTTCCTTGAGAAGATTGGTTTTGGATCTGCTATATAATTTCAGGAGTTTTTTTTTTTTTCATGTATTGCAGCATTATTTATGGTAGTGGACCACCAGGGTGGTTTATTTTTAAAGTTCCAATAGCACTTCATTCTGGTAGGGACTACTAGCTGTATAGATTTTTCTGAATGTGTTCAGAACTCCGTAATTAAGGTTGCTGCTATATCAAGGTTGTGGAGTTGCAATGAATAGTGAATTTTAATTTTTCATGGTAACATTGCTGAGGTTAGCACATTTATAATCTTTAAATTGAGTGAGATTTTTTTATAGAGACATTTAGAGTTTAAAGGAGAAAGTTACACATTTGTTGAAAACTTCTCTGAGGAAGGAGATACCAGAGGAGCAGTGCAAGAGGAAACCATATTTGTAAGAATCAGATGAAGAATGCTGCATCCACAAATAAGTTTGTTTACTAACTGTTCAAGTGAGTTTTTAAGTCAAAGTACTTTTGGACATATCCTTCATTGGAAGTATGTGTCCCAATTTATTCAAGGGTAGTTAAAGTTACCCAAAATAATGGAGTTTCTGCTAATAGGGAAATCGGTTAGAACACTGAGGAATCTTATATGGTCATTGGGTGACAAAGAAGCTGTTCTGTAGCAAGCTAGTAGTTAAAAACTAATCCTGTGCAGAGTGGTCTCTAATTCAGAGAGTGCACCGTGTTTGTTCCTAGGGGCCTACCTGGAAGTAATATGTTCCTTGACACATATGGGGATGCCACCAGTTTCATATGAGTCTGAAAACATGAAAAGTATGAAACCCAGTTATATCTGGAGCAAGTCTCAGTAACTACACAGACATGGATACCTTCCAAATACAGGGTGTTTCAAGATCATGTCATTTATTGTTTAGCTCTCTGATGGTGAGGACAGCCACTGCAAAGTTATCTGAGTGATGGACTGTTATGCTTGTTATGTTTGAATGTCCATTAGATATACTCTCCCTAAAAGATGCACTAAGGGGACAGCAAAGATTTTTGCCAGTATATGGAAGCCTCACAAAGAGATGTGCAGGGTATCTTTAGCAAATCAAATTGGACTGGCAAACATCTCTTCCCATGATGATGCATACTGAATCCCCCTAGAATGAAATAAACTATTTAACCAATTATTGGAGTCTTTTACCCTTTATTTGTAACTAGACATCATTCAAAGTAAAAAATGATTCTACTCAGGACCAGTGTTTTACCTGCATTTTTAACATACAAGCAATGTTCTGAGATGTCTCTCTGCATGTTTCTTAGGCTTTTATGTCTCAAGGCATTCACTCCCAGAAGGACCACTACCATGGCTTAGTCATATTTTCAGGGGATAATGTCATAAATCTTGTTGCCTGTCTCTTCTTTCATGCATTCGAAAGGGATGATGAAGCAATGCATGAGGTTCAAGATATTTATTGTACATAAACATGTCAGGAGCTGTAATTGAAACATATATTCAAGTTAACTGATTCACTCATTACTTCAAAGACATTTGCATGTGCATCTCCATTCATGCCTTTATTCACTTTGGCCGACTGAACAAAATGGCACTGTTGTTGCATGTGCTCAGTACTTATATGCACGTGCTATCTAGCTACAGTGGCTCAATAGGAACATTACACATAATGATCTACATATTCCTTCCTTGATTTGTTCAACATGCAATAGGAGAACAATACAATGTATATACTAGATAACATTTCAGTATTAATAACAAATCAAACTCAAGTCCAAATCACTGTGTATTTTGAATTGGGTGTGGAAATTTTACTCAATCTGGTTATATAAAAGCTGTGACTGGGTTTAGCAACAGGGACAGTCTCTGGAGAATTCTGAATGGGATCTTCAGGGATGACATCAGGATTATTTGAGGAAAATACACTGTCCTGCAAATTTGGAACAAGTGTAAGGTCTATCTGAGAACTAGAGTCTCTGGACCAGGGAATGTGCTGTGTCACTGGTTTAGACACTGGAAGAGTATGTCTTCAGTTTCTTCTAAATTCCCTTCCCTCTGATTGAACAATATAGGATTTCAGTTCCTCACAGACATTTTTGATAATACCCACTCGGTTGCAACCTTTGGTTGTTTGCATCTTAAGATTTCTCCTTGTCTTAGTAGTCTAAGACGATTGCTAGATTTATTGTAGTACAATTTTTGTGAGTGATGTTTCTTCAAAAGTTGGGTTTTGATCACTTTGTTGTTCTTTATTGATCAATAAGGTTGTTCTTGTCTGTCTTGACATTAATCTCAGAGCAGTTGAACCAAGTAAGTTATCTCGGGGAATGTTTCTGAGATTGAAAAGGTTAAGGAAAATATTGGTACCATCTTTCTTAGATTTCTCTAACAAATATTTTGCACTTTGGACCACACGCTCAGCTAATCCATCAGACTGTGGATACTCAGGACTTTTATCAACATGGACAAAGTTCCAAAACTTAGTAAATTTCTTGAACAGCTGACTGGTAAACTGCATACCATTGTCATATATAACCTTATGTGGACTACCATGCACAGAAAAATGTCTCTTCAATTTTGTAATGACAGTGCTGGACATGAGATTAGGAAGAAGGTTAATTTCAAACCAATATGAGTAAGAGTCTACTAAGTAATGTTGACCATTCCATTTGAAAATATCAGTAACAACTACCGACCATGGTAGTTCAGGAATCTGGTTTAGTTGAAGTGGTTATTTTTGTTGGTGTGGTTTAGTACTATTGCAAATAGAACATGTTATAGTTTCCTTCTCTATATCTTTTGACATAGAAAGCCAAAATACTATGCCTCTTTCCCTTCTTTTGGTAGAATCAGTACCCGGGTGGCTACAGTGCAAGATCTTTATATAGTCCTGTTGTAATGCTGAAGGAATAATTACTTTAGGACCTTTCATAATGATTCCTTCGTCCATCATGAGTTCATCTTGGCAAAGAAAATATTTCTGGACATCAAGTGATAAACTGGTTTTTCACATTGACCATCCTTGATTAATAACATGTGTCAGCTTCTGAAGAACAGGGTCTACAGCTATGTGATGTCTAAGCAGATCAAGATGTGATGAGGAAAATTGTTCTGACTTCCATGACTTCTAAGTCTGGTTTCTAATTTCATGCTGTTCCATTGCTTGTCTGGTTGCTCTTAACAAAGCATCTGCAAGGTATAAATATTTGCCTTTTGTGTAAACAGTACTGAAACTGTACTTTTGTAACTTTAACATCATGTGTTGCAGACGTGGACTAGGGAAGTTTGCATGTGTGCTGGGGCTGAATGTATTGGCATTGTCACCAGAGGGTGGTGATCAGTCTCTATTGAACAAATTTACCATAAATATAATCATAGAACTTTGAACATGTGAATACTACTGTCAAAAGCTATTTTTCAATTTGTACATACTGCATCTCAGCTTGGGTTGAAGTTCTGTACACATAGGCTACTGTTATGCCTTCTTGAAGACATTATGCACCAAGACCATACTTTGAAGCATTGCATGAAAGAGTTACTGGTTTATGAACATCAAAATAGCTCAAAGGGTGGACAATTTCTGTTTCAGAACTTCAAATGCACTTTGGTGTTGTTCCATCCAGGACCAGTTTACTTTTTTCTGTGTCAAGTCACATAATGGTGATGAAAGCTCACTCAGGTCTGGGATGAACTTTCCTAAATAGTTGACCATAGCAAGAAAACATTGCAAAGATGTGACATTGTCTGGAACTGGCATATCAAGAATTGCAGCTTGTTTAGATATCTCTGCTAGTAAACCAGAACTAGTAAACAAATGACCCACATAAGTAACTTTTCTCAGCTTGAATTTACCGAGGATTCAGTTTAAGACTGACTTCATTTGCATTGCTTAGAACTTTCTTGAGGTTTCTGTCATGTTCATCTTCACCATTGCCTCCTACAATAATGTTGTCTACTATGATAGCACATGGATAACCTGAAAAAAACTTGTTCCATTGCATACTGAAAAACTTCAGTGGCAGAATTTATCTCAAATGGCATTATCAAATATCTGTACCTTCCCAATGGCGTACTGAAAGTAGTCAATAATGAAAATTTGTGATCCAGAGCAATCTGTCAAAATGATCTTTTTGCATCTAAAAATGAAAAAAATAGTGGCATTTGGCATGATAGCTGCTACTTCTTTTACTTCTTCTATTGTGGACATTGGATGATGAGGATGAGGATGATAAGTGATTTGTTTAAATATCTTGGGTCAACACATATTTGAATATCATCTGAGCTTTTCTTGTAAGCTGTGACCATGGAGGATACCCATTCAGTCAGTTCTATTACTGGAGTTATCACAAGTGACTGTACCTGTTGTCTAGCGCTGTTTTTACTTTACTCTGCATTGCTACTGGAACTTTCCTTGCTGGTCAGACAACTGGACTTATTTCATGGTTTAAACTCATGGAATATGTGACTGGTAGCTTGCCAAGCTCATCCTTGATAATATCAGCATAATCATGAAAAATATTTTGTGTAAAACTATCATGGTTGTTCATATTTATATGGTGAATTTCTTGGGTCTACTTTATTTATGCAAAAGCTTAAAACAGCGAATGCATATGCATTGAACCATATGCATCGAAAGTGTGAACCATCGAAAACTGTAAATGGAAATCTCCGTAGGTGGAGATTTCCATTTACTTCAATGTAGTGCAAACTTGGAGTTGGTATATTTAAGTAGCGGGGGGTGTGGGGGGTGCAGGCAGGCTTGACCCCTACCTACAGCTGTTACATGTCATGTTTGTTGTGTAGTTCCATTTTTATTGTGTTTCGATGGTTTCTCGGTTCGATGCATATGGTTCGATGCATATGCATTTGCTGTTTTAAGCTTTTGCGCAAATAAATTAGACCCAAATTTCTTTACTGAATGAAATCAGTCACATTCACAAACTGTCTTTGAGAGCTAACAATGACTGAATGTGTCTTTTGACTGCATAAAACTGCAAGTCATAGATGTCCCCAACAGAATGGCATGTGAGGACTACTGCGCCATCAGTATGAATCTCTTCACCACAATAAGCAACAAGTTTTGCACACTTTGCTGAATCAAGTTTCTCACCAGCTTTCACCTTGGCAATCATTTGTGCTGATATAACATTGCACTTGGACCCTGTATATACTTTAAGCTCTACGGGTTTTCCATTGACCCAAACTGTACAAAAAAATTCACCCTTTGCTACCAGATTACCAGTTGGCTGATAGTTTACTGTATTAACTGTTTCATCAAGCACAGATACAACATCAACTTAAAAAGCTTACTCGATGCTTTCTAACTGATCTACTTGCTTCTTTCTTATTAAAAGTATGTGCCAGTTTAGACTTACTAAGCTTTTTGAAATGACTCCACTTTTTACATGTGTGATATTGCTGACCAAAACCTAAGCACTTCTCTCATTTAGGTTCATGGTTGCCTCAACAATTACAGCAGTTAACAATAAGATTACTTGTAGCTGCCCCATTCGATTTATGGCTAAAATTGGGTACTGCCACATTTTATGGCTTATACCTCTTATTCATCTTATCTTTGTGTCTCAACTATCACATTTCACACTAGTAAGCACTGTGTGAAAAACAGCATGCATACTTTTCTCATTAGTAAGCATATTCCTGTGCGTTTTTGTAAGCTCATATATTTGACAAATCTCTATGGCTTTGCTCAATGTTAAAACATTTCTCAGTGCATCATTATTAACACCACACACAAGTCTGTCATTTATCAACTCATCTGGCAAATCAGCAAATCTGCATGTTTTTGCTTTATTTCTCAAGTCAGTAATGTATGCTGCTATAGTTTCACCTGGCTTTTGATTTCTCATGTGTAATATGTGCCTTTCCATTGCAATATTAATTTTAGAGTTGCACATTTCTTTTAATTTATGTTTTAAGCACGCAGGATCTTCCTGCACTTCAGTCTGTATGACAGTATGGTGTTTTTCCCCTCCTCTGCATACATGGCAGGTGCATATACAAATGAGCATTCCCTCTCAATGGCGTCTGCGCCTGATATGTTAGAAAGTATGAATTCCTTTCTAAGTGCATCTTTATCAGAAAAAGTAGCTTGTATGAAAATATCATATTCTTGGTCAAACACTCTCCGGTTCTCAACAATATTATTATCAAACAGCAGTGGTTCAGGTCTGTGAAATCCCTGCCATATCAACAATATATGTTTAAACATAAGCATAGACCAGGTAATTATAAATATGCACAAATGCACAACAATCTCTTTGAAAAAGCTTCCCTTTGACAATGCAAACACTGTGGGCATTCCAGAAATCTCAGACACTTTGAGCAGCTTTAATTAATGTGAAAAAGTAGTACACTGAAAGAAATGTGGTCATTTTAGCCTTTTCATACATCATTAACATATCAGAAGTTATTTCAAAGACTTTTGTATTTATTTCAAATACTTTTATCAGTATGTCTCAATTTCGGACATTTTGTTTATCTCTGTAATTATTTCTGAATGCTTTGCCAAATGTGTGGTGACTGAAAAATCATTTAAACAAATTTAAGTACCTTTGAGTAACAGCTGACCTGTTTGTTAGTTCGTGAATCATTGCTTGTGTGTTGCTTCAACTTTGGATCCCATTCTGGTACTACGTCGTTTTAGACATGCCACTTCTGACACCATGCCATTTTAGACATGCCACTTCTGACACCATGTCACTTTTCTCATGCATTCAAAGCAGACAATGAAAGAGTGTGTGGGTTCAAGATATTTATTGTATGTAAACATTGTCAGGAACTGTACTTGAAACATATATTCGAGTTAACTGATTCACTCATTACTTCAAACACACTTGCATGTGCATCTCCATTCATACCTACATTCACTCTAACAACAGTACAAAATGGCATTGTTCTTGCATGTGCTCAGTACATATATGCACATGCTAACTAGCTACAGTGGTTCAATAGGAACATTACACATAATGATCTACAGTGCCTGAAAGACAACTCATTGTAACCCTATCGTTGTCCAGTCTTGTGAGTGACAATGTGTGTGCCTAACAGAGTCACCTCTCAAAAAAACATTTTTTTTCTGTTGCGGTTCAGTGATAGATTTGGAGAATTTTGCCTCAGGGAGACTCTTTAGGGTAGGGGTGCATGAGGTGGCTGAGTGAACTGATTGTTACTTTGACTTAATTTTCTTATTTCTAGGAACCTCACAACCTCAACATAATGCAATTTGCCATGCTTAGTGAAGGATTGTGGTGGAAATGTATGAAGCCAACAGGGCAAATCTTTAGCTAAAAGGTTGGTCTTTCAACTTTTCCTAGTTAGGGGATCATTGGTCTTCTTATGATTGGCAGTGGATTTTTACAGTGTCGAGTTGCCAGCCCGGCACCCAATCTTCAAAGAAGGCACACCCACTCATGCACGCACCTACCTGCATGTCTTTAGAAACCTCCAAATTAATATAAGAATTAGCTCACTATTTGTGACCATAGGACACATAATTTATGGTCTCAACAGATGCAGTGCTCAAAGTTTGGCAACAAAGGTGAAACACTCAGGCTGACACTTAAGTGTTTAGACAAGCAAAGTAAATGTAGCAGCAAGCATATGCCATTATGGTAGAACTCAGCAAAATATACTGAGGGCTTTCCAGTGAATGGTAGTTTTGTCACAAACATTGCAAATTTTAAAAGAATAATGTGAAAAAAGTGATTAATAGGTCTAGGCATTGCACTGTGCACTAAGCAGTCAGTAAGATAAAAAAAGAGAGTAAATCAAGCTTTAGCAGTCTAAGAGGAGGACCTTCTTAGTTTGATATTGTAGTGCTCACTTGTATAGGCAAATGAGAAGAGACCCAGAGGAGCTTCCAAAGAGAAATTACAGTAAGGTTAGGCAACTCAGAGCCACTAAATACAAAAGAGCAACACTGGTTGAATGGGAGGGCACACACTATTCTGGATCAATGGAATACAAAGGAAGAATAAAAGTATTTAAATGATTTAAAGGTTAGAGCCTTCTCAAAGGATAATTTTATGCTTTCTAGCAAGTATAATGGAAGTAGAGAATCTTGTGGCAACATTTTCACAAGGAACAGAAGAGACACTGGCTTTACAAACACAGGACCAACAGGGTTGGAAAGTGGGTAAATGATCAGCCACAGTTATTTAAATAACAGAATAATGGAGTTACAGTTAAATGTTTCAAAGACAGTTGTAGCAACAGAAATGGCAGAACAAACACAAGGGAATATAAAGTTTACTTTCTGGGTGTAGAGATACTCAGAAAATAGTCACTTTTGTTTTCAAATGTACCCATGCCAATGCACAGAGTTGCAGCTTCATAGTTAGTCGTGCCACAAAGGACTCACAGACAAACTAGACAATCTTATAAACAACAATTACATAAAACAAAAGAAGAAGCAGAACCAACCAGCAAACAGCTCTGCAAAAGCCAGTAGATTGCAACCATTTAGAAAATGGCAACAATTAATTTCCTCACAAGTCCATTTGCTGTAGTTTCTAAGCCAACCTCTACACCTGGCTAGACAAACTGTTTTAGCTAAAGCACAAAATAATGCAGTTTCAGTTTCTAACTGTTCCTTTCAGGGTTGACACATTTCACTGCTGCTAAAATTGGACCAGGGACACACCCCTCGAATCACCCATAACCCCACCCATTTCTTCCCCTTTCCCACCCCACTTTCCACCCATTTTTGTGATGTCACCACCATCGTCAACTGAGGAGGAAAGTCCTCTTTTTGCATGCTTGATGTCTTCATTCTGCTGATTTACTATGCTTTTCTGTAAAAAAAAAAAAACACAGTAAATTCACCAATTTAACAAACTCTTGATAGTCTATTTCTTTTCTGAAATAGAATACCGGAGTTTGCACAGTGTTTTCTGGATTACTGCACAATCAGTTTGATTTCCGGATAGTCCCGTAGAAAAAATGGATATGTGGCAATGCTAGTTCCTTTCATATTAAAAAATGTTTTACCTCATTTCTTCCTGTACAACTCTTTTGAGTCTATAGTTTTACTCCAAGTGGGTGTGGTTTGAGCCTTTAAAAAATGAAGTTATCATGTTACAGTTCAAACAAAAATTCATATTTCTGGAACCATAAGTGTTACTAGAAAACTGTAAATGACAAATGATTCAGGATAAATTAATCTTCACATTAGTGACATCCATTCACTCTGTTGCTTCAAACTGGATTTTATAACCCAAACTAAAGGCAGTGAATATTAATTTTGCAATGTTGTTTAAACAGCTTATGATATCTCAGTAACTATTCAAGCAAGACACATACTGTCAGCAGGATTTTCTTTATACAGCTGTGAAATTTCATATTAGGCTATACAGTTCTGCCTGTGTTACCTGAATGCTGAGCTATTTAGAGAAATATGAAATTATCATAATACAGATAAACAGTATATACATAAAATTCAATGTCACTTTAGCTGCATTAGTCAAAGGTCAAATATCGATACAATTTTATTTGCCATCATGCATGCTTTAAGATGAAATCTTCTAATACTTGAAAATTCCAGGATGGTGGGTGTCTGGTGAGCACCCTCTCCATGTAGCTCCTGAAAACCTACATCCTAAACATTCCAAAAGCTGACCATATACCTTAAAAGAGGGATAATCCTTAAAAGAAAATCAGCCTACAACTAAACTGAATGCAACAGAATGTTTTCATGGGATCTATCCTAGTGAAATTCCATCTTTTAATCCTAACCATCCAGGGACCCCTTCACCATGTGTAAAAGACAGGCTGGATAACATACAGCCCTTTGCAGTACTGAAAAATATATTACTGAAAAGCATATTATTCAAATTCCCAGGATATCAAAAGAAGTGGATAGCATGGAATTCCAAACCACCAAAATGTAATTATCTACCATAGCATCTCCGGAGAAAGAAGTTGTGTCTAAGAGGCAGAAAACTCTAAAACAACAACAAGAAAACTCCAAGCCTAATGCAAGACTGAAATCAAAAGCCACTTTCCAGATGGATGAGCACAAACAAGGTCTCCTGCCTACCCAAACTGCAATTCAGGACTTTTCTACTCAACTCCCCACCTTTGGAAACAGAATTAACCAAATCGCTGACTGCATGGACAAGGCTGAAGCCAAAACGCAAGCTAATGAATTCAGGATTGAAAAACTAAAAGAAGAAATGAGCTCCAAAAATGCTACTCTAGCTGAAGTACAACAGAAAATTACAGAACTTGAAGCTAGAAGCAGGCATAATAACATTATCATAAGAGGTCTGCCTGAGAAATATGAAAACAGTCAGTTCATATGAACAGCCAAGCAGATATTTGAATCACTTTTACAGATCGGTGAAAATGCAGATGAAACAATAATTGAAAGAGCTCACCGTGTGGTATACAATAGACAAGAATTGGATTTACCAAGACAAATTTATATTAAACTACTTAACTTCCAAGACACACAAACAATACTTCTTGCTGCTAAGAAATAAAATCATATAATTTGGAATGGACTTAGAATCACCTTCCCCCAAGATCTGCCAGCAGCTATTAAATCAAAAAGACAAAGCCTTTCTCCATTCTGTGTAGAACTAATCAAATAAAACATTAAATTCCAAATGCACTTTCCTAATACATTAATCTTTTACAGCAATGGTTTAAAGCTCTCTATGGATTCACCTAAGGAAGCAAAAAGTATATTCATCAACTGCGTTGGGAAAGCTCCAGATCCATAAATATTCCTTCTGGGAAGCGAATTGTCTTGCTATTCATTTGTTAAATTCCAAGTACAGGATTCAAAGTGCTACTTTCTTGTTTTTTACAAAAAATCTGCATTTAATCTGGAACCTTAGTTTGAGAGACAGCCTTACAGAACTATCTGCAAATATATAGAGCTGAGTATATTTTTCTGTATTATTCTGTATTATAGAGCTAAATTGTTTGCTTAGATATCTGTTGTCTTACTGCTCTGCAAATATATATAGAGAACAGTATATATTTTTTGGCTTTATAATTTGCACATTCCTCAAATCTGTGTTGAAACTGTTTTTCCCCACCCCCCCCCTCATTTCCTGCCCTGTTTTCAGCTGATATAATTGAGCTAGTGTTGTGTGTCCTGTTAATTAACAATCTGCATTCAAACTGGAACCTTAGTTTGAGAGGCAGACTTACAGAACTATCTGCAAATATATAGAACTGAGTATATTTTTCTGTATTATTCTGTATTATAGAGCTAAATTGTTTTCTTAGATATCTGTTGTCTTACTGCTCTGCAAATATATAGAGAACAGTATATATTTTTTGGCTTTATAGTTTGCACATTCCTCACATCTGTGTTGAAACTGTTTTACCCATCCCCCCCCCATTTCCTGCCTTGTTTTCAGCTGATATAATTGAGCTAGTGTTGTGTGTCCTGTTAATTAACAATCTGCATTCAAACTGGAACCTTAGTTTGAGAGACAGCCTTACAGAACTATCTGCAAATATATAGGGCTGAGTATATTTTTCTGTATTATTCTGTATTATAGAGCTAAATTGTTTGCTTAGATATCTGTTGTCTTACTGCTCTGGAAATATATAGAGAACAGTATATATTTTTGGCTTTATAATTTGCACATTCCTCACATCTGTGTTGAAACTGTTTTTCCCCACCCCACCCCACATTTCCTGCCTTGTTTTCAGCTGATATAATTGAGCTAGTGTTGTGTGTTCTGTTAATTTACAATCTGCATTCAAACTGGAACCTTAGTTTGAGAGACAGCCTTACAGAACTATCTGCAAATATATAGAGCTGAGTATATTTTTCTGTATTATTCTGTATTATAGAGCTAAATTGATTGCTTAGATATCTGTTGTCTTACTGCTTTGCAAATATATAGAGAACAGTATATATTTTTTGGCTTTATAATTTGCACATTCCTCACATCTGTGTTGAAACTGTTTTTCCCCACCCCTCCCTGTTCTTGGCTATAGTTTAAATTTGGTGGCTTTTGCAGTGCCTGCCCCACAGTAGATTTGATCTAAGACACTCCCCCAGGCCCATCTCTTTACCGGATTCTACCTAATAAACCCTTTCTGCACTTGCTTTTAGTCCTTTTTAATTTAATTACATTTTTCAAACTGTGTGTGGACTAATATTGCTACATATTCAAGTGTGCCAGATTGCACTGCATGAGAATTGTATTTACTACTGCTTTTGCTACTTTTCTGGAAAAAAAATTAATCTGCTTTTACTGTACTTCTGTTTCTTCCTACTTTATTTTGCTTTTGCATCATCTTAAAAGTACTCAATTGTATTTATTACTGCTTGGTGTAACTCATTCTAAGCCTTTTAGTTTAAACACTTGGGCTTCAGACCAGTTGTTTTACATTAAGAAGGTTTGTGGTCTGCACTGTAGTGGCAGAACAGATAGCTTACATCCTTCTAAGTTGGGAACTGCTGATTGAGGGCTCAGTGTCTGTTATTCTAAAAGTGTATTAATTCTGGTTTAAGCACTTGGGCTTTCAGGCCAGCTTTTTACATTAAGAGGGTTTGTGGTCTGCACTCTTGTGGGAGGAGAGGCTGGACTCTGCCCTTCTGAGCTGGGAATTTCTGGTTAAAGGCTTATTGTGCATGCATATCTGAACTGCTTCTTCTGAAATTGGTACACCTTGTTTGCTGTAGCATAGACTAGATCCAGGCCTGCTGAATCTAGCTTTGTTTGTATAACTTGAGCACTAATCCAGGCATTCTTTAAAGTATGCAATTGTATTTATTACTGCTTGGTAGTAACTTGATTAAAGTGTAGCTATCATTCTAAGTCTTTTGGATTAAGCACCTGGGCTTCAGACCAGTTGTTTTACATTAGGAAGGTTTGTGGCATGCACTGTGGTGGCAGGACAGGTAGCTTTCATCCTTCTAAGTTGGGAACTGCTGATTGAGAGCTCAGTGTCTGTTATTCTTAAAGAGTATTAGTTCTGGTTTAAGCACTTGGGCTTCAGGCCAGTTATTTTACATTAAGAAGGTTTGTGGTCTGCACTCTTGTGGGAGGAAAGGCTGGACTCTGCCCTTCTGAGCTGGGAATTTCAGGTTAAAGTTTTATAGTGCCTGCATATTTGAACTGTTTCTTACTGAAATTGGTACACCTTGTTTGCTGTAGCATAGACTAGATCCAGGCCTGCTCAATCTAGCTTTGTTTGTATGCTTGTTGTTTGTTTGCTTGTTATTTCACTGGAATGCTAATTCCACCTAAACGCGGCTTCTCAGCGCTTTTGTGGATCCCTAGTGACATCTGCATTGCTTACTGTACTTATTTCCTTGTTTCACTTGAAAGAAAGTTACTCTTTGTCATTTTTGCATTTAAGTTACCTGTAACACATTGCACTTAAGTTACCTGGCACTTGCTCACTAAAGCAATTATATAAGTCAGCACTAAAAATTAAAAGCCCTACACCCTCACTCCCCATTGGCCCTTGCTTTCAATTATAAAGGAATTCCCAATATTATTCTAGCATGTCCAAAGGTCAGTTGTCAATCTCCTCTCTGGTCCAGCTGGTGAATCTGGGAATCTTGAGGCAATGTTACAACTGCCTCATGTACACAGACAACCCTCTCCTCCTCCCAACAAATTCCAACACATGTGAGAGATGCAACCATATAGCCAAACTGGAGGCTAAGCTCTCTCAACTCAGTACTGGCATAACCAGTCAGGAGAAGGAAATCACACTCACTACAATTCCAGTCTCACATAGACCTACCACGACAGCAAACCAAACACATAATCACACAAAAACATACTCAGAGGCTCTAAATAAAGATCTGCCTAAGCAGCAGAGACCTCCAAAGCAGACACCCAAGCAACCGCTACCCCAAAACAAAACACGTGCAACACATATCTCACAAAGCCAGTGTGCCGAACAGTCACAGCCCTTAAGGCTAAACAACACACCTGATACACTTGTAATAGGTGACTCTATTATCAGGCACACTGACGTCCCACTCACCAGGCTGAACAAGGAGAATGTCACGGTGAGCAGCCTGTCGGGTGCTAGGATCCGCCACATAACACAAGCACTCAGGTCACTCCAAGGCAAGTACAAATATGACTCAGTCATTGTCTATGCTGGTGTGAATGACCTGAGATGTACCTCCCTGGACTACATGAAAAGAGACATAGAGGAGCTCTCTGAGCATGTAGCCCAGGCCGGTATGACCCTGACCTTGAGAAGCATCTTACCCTCACCAAGAATGATGCTACAATATGAAGACAAGATGATCAATTTCAACAATTGGCTTAAGTATTGGTGTCATTCAAATGGGATCCAATGCCTGTCAGCCTGGGATGATATGCTCGACAAGCCACGATGCTTTGCTAGGGACGGCTTGCACCTGTCACCCTTGGGCTTTCGGGTATTGGCAAAGGCTCTTGCTACCCCCATAGTGCCTTTTTTAGGCAGGGCTCAAAAGAAAAACCCACCTCCATAGGTATCACAAGGGATAAGAAACTAAGAGTAATGCTACTCAACGCCAGAAGTCTAAACCTCAAGATGCACACACTCGAAACTCTCCTTAGCATGGAGAACATCGATATCTGTGCAGTAACAGAAACCTGGTTCAGGGCTCCCGAGAGCACCCCAGCAGTACTAGGTTATACCTCATACCATTCTTTTTGGCCCCAAAACTTGGACCGAACCACAAAAGGAGGGGGAGTATCGATATTCATCAAAGATACCCACACCTCCAAGTTGGTGGCAAAGCACGAAGCATCAGAGACTATCCATGTGCAACTAACAGTGAGTAAAACTGCCTTCCAATTTATAGCCTGCTACAGACCACCCTCCCAAACCCAGAAACCCCACTTGGCCTTCCTGAGAACACTGAAAAATATGAAGGTCTCTCCAAACACCATTATATTGGGCGACTTCAACTACCCAAACATAGACTGGGAGCATTACTCTAGCTCCAACACCCTAGCCCAAAGGTTCCTAGAATTCATAAATTCAAATGCTATGGAACAACTTGTTACCACTCCCACAAGAGAGGAAAACATACTGGACCTGATCATCACCAACATGTGGACTCTATGCCCCAGACCAGAAGTGTATCCCTCACTGGTAAGATCAGACCATAAACTGATCTCACTGGATATTCACATCCCGACCCCACCCCCTACAGAAAACCACAATGAAAAACTTCTCTAAAGCAAATTTCATACTCTTCAAAACTGAGGTGGAATCCTTCAAAGCCCCCAGGCCTGTGGAAAATACGGCCCAGACCGCAGAATCCTTTATAAATGCATTCTATGAACACCTTCAGGAATGCATGGATCATGCAATCCCAAATAAAACCAAGACCCAATCCTCCAATGGCAGACGTCCTGTCTGGTGGACCCCAGCCATAAACAAACTATACAATAGAAGGAGGAAGCTACTACATGATAGAGCAAAATCCCAAAAAGGGAAGGCATCTCTGATCAGTAATAGCAAAAAACTAAGGGCACTCATAAAATCGTCTAAGGCCAGCTTCGAGAGAAAAATTGCACAGGACACTAAGGATAATCACAAGGCTTTCTTTAGTTATGTTAGGAACCTAGGTGGGAATTCCTAGATATGCTCAGAATTAGTCCAAAATGACAAAAAATACACTGAACCCACAGACATTGCCAACATCCTAGCTGACAGGTTCAGCGCAAACTTCTCCCCCCCCTCCCCACTAAAAGGGCAAATATCTATCCCAGCAGAGTGTTGCCCCCCTGACATCTCAGATGCTCAGGTCAGAGCCGCCCTCTCCAAAGCAAAAAACACAGCATCAATGGGACCAGACGGTGTCCTGGGCTGCATCCCATATGAACTCCAAGAAGAGCTAAACCCAAACATAAAACTACTGTTCAATCTCAACCTTACTACAGGATATGTACCCAAAGAGTGTCGTACAGCAACAGTGGTCCCTCTCCACAAAGGTGGTGCCTCAACAGACCCTGGAAACTATCGCCCCATAAGCCTGACTAGCTTGGTCTGCAAAGCTATGGAAAGGATCATCATGGACCTCATAAATAAAGATATTGGGGGCCTACAGACATTGGATCCTACCCAGTTCGGCTTTGTTAAGGGCAGATCCTGCCTCTTAAACCTGGTCGACTTCTTTGAAACAGTCACCAAGGCCATTGACGAAGGGAAGGTGGTCCACACAGCCTACCTGGACCTTGCAAAAGCATTCGATACAATACCCCACTTGGGCATTATAGATAAGCTCACCAGCTTAAATATAAACCCCTGTGTCACTAGATGGGTTGCAAACTGGCTCAAGGACAGAACCCACATGGTTAGAATTGCTGGAGCCATGTCAGACTCCAAACCAGTTACAAGTGACATCCCACAAAGCTCAGTCCTGGGACCTCTCTTGTTCGTTATATATTTCTCGGAGGTACAGGCCAACACGGAAGGACTGTGGCTGACCAAGTTCGCAGATGACTGCAAACTGGGTGCCATAATTGACTCTCCAGCCGACACAAGCATCCTCCAAAAGGGCCTCATAGAAACAGACAACTGGTGCAGAGCCATGGCCTTAAGCTAAACGCCAAAAAGTGTATAGTCATCCCCTTTGGCAAAAACAAAGTGCCCACAAATTACCACATAGGTGGTAATCCATTAAGTACAGAAGAAGTAATTAGGGACCTGGGGACCCAAGTTGATAGCAATTTCTCATTTGACAACCACGTGGCCAAAGTGGTTTGAAAAACATTTTATATAGCCCACCTAATCATGAAGGGATTCACATCTAGATTAGGGGAGGTCACCGTGCCTCTTTACTCATCCCTCATCAGGCCCATAATCGAGTACAATGCCCCTTTTGGGATGTACCTTACCAAACACCTGCAGCAACTGGAAAGACCCCAAAAGTACCTCACCAAGATGATCAAAAGGCTCAAACAGATGCCATATGCTGCCCGGTTAAAGAAACTCCAGCTCTACTCAGTGGCATACCACCTGCTCAGAGGCGACCTATGCCTGAAGTATAAAGCCATGTCCAACCCGGAATTAAGAGACATGCTGCACCTCAAAAAATCCAAATCCCATCGAGCTACACACTCGAGAGACTTGAACCTCAGCATTGAAATAAATAGGACATGCTGGAGGGACAGATTCATAACCCAGAGGCTCCCTTCACTCTGGAATAAAATCCCAGTCCAGGTTGGGCAGAGTCCCTCACTGACTCTCTTCAAGAGGAATCTTGATGAGTGGATGGGAGATCGTAGGTTTACCCCTGGTATCACTTCTGTGTCACTGTTAGACAGAGGCACAGTATACTAAACTCGAAAAAGGGCATAGCAAAATTAATTTAAAATGGGTGGCGAAAGAGAAACATACTCTGGCTAGGCTTATAAATGCCCTCGGGCAGATAGCCTAGTATGAACCTATGAACCTATGAACCTATGAACCTATGAGATACAGCATCCAGAACCAATACTGTACATCATTCTTCACCTCTTCACGGCAGAAATAAGTCTCGAAGAAAGAAGAATAATCTGAAATCAGTTAACAGACTAAGTATTTTGCATCAAGGTAAGGATAATCCATGTCTATGTCTGTTCATGCTCCATGATTATGTTGATGCAATCTGCTATAGAAGCAAACTGTATGCGACAATTCCCTTTGTCAATTAATATTAAAAAAGTCCTGTCAAAATCTCTTTCCATGAAGGTTAATGTGCAGTGTCAGCACAAGGATAACATACTTGATGACATGCTTACTTGAATCTCAAAACCTGAATGGCCAAGACCTTAATGATTAATGTGCATTTGTCTGGAGAAATGTAAAGACATATAAAAAGTAACATTCATATAGCCAAGACAGGTACCTTAAGCAGACTGTGAGCAACTTCAAAAGGCTAGAGATTATACTTAAACTGGTCTGACGTCTCCATAAGGATACCACAATGATATGTGTGCTTATAACTGTGAATTATATAGCATGTAGACAGCACATAAAATGTTAACATTGTCTGACTGTACGACGTCTCTGATTAACGCTCTCTTCCTTTGAAGCAGGAGATAATCACTAGAGAAGTCATAATCATAAATTTATAGATATTCCATTCCTTAAATAGAAGAGAATCTGACTGCAGGAAGAGACAGACTGTAAATAACAATACTAAGTGTATATATGTCCAGTAGTATAAGGTTAGAATATATAAAATATATAACTATATTATAAATACAATTAGAATTTATAAGTGTGTCAGAAATATTGTATAACATGAACAGTGCTGTCTTTAATGCTTTTAATAATGAGAACAGAAAAGGCCTATATGTTTTTGTGGTGCATTTACTGTAAATAGACAATTGGTTATACTACAAGCCTTTGAGCTATAGTAATGTCTAATTTATACAGTTGCTAAATTAATTTCTATCCTTATATAGATGTCAAAAGTCTCTAGTGAGATATTATGGAAAATGTATGGGTTGTGATTGCACCATGGTATGCTTAACACAGCTCGAATTGAATTTTTAAATCACATTTTCAGTAGAGTAGCTGATCCATTTCAGTTAACTTTAATTAGTTCATCATTTTTTAACTAGTTGGTTTGTCTTAGTTGCTGTTCTGTTTAACAACCTGGCTAATATAATTAATTGTTCTGGAATACACTACAATATCCGTACATGGTATAAATATATTGTTGGAGTATCTAGAGTCATATTGGGTTCAGAGGTGATAATAATTTGGAAATCGACTTTAGGATGAGATAATTAATGTGTTTTAACAACGGTTCTGACTAGACTCAAGCTTTAAGTTATTCTTAGCCTAATCACTTATTTCGTAGGTTGATGATTATAACCCCTAACATCTTTGAACTTACATGTCTGGTGCATAATGCCCACATCATTATGGAATCAATAGCCTCTTTAAACCTTTTATCTTAACTCCTCTTTAAACTAAGACTAGCCTTGCTGTGTCTATCTAATGTACATATATTCAAACACAAACAATGGTATCTAACGCAAGACTGATATCCATAAAAAACAGCTTTAATAAAAACATAAAGACAAGGTAAGCACTTGCACACAATGAAATGTGCTTCTTCAGACAACTCTTAACAAAACCAAAGCAGTTTAAATATATTATTCATCTGATCTCATAAAAACAACCAACCAGTGGCAGAGCAAACATAATAAAGCAATTATAAAAGAAATTCATAATACAATTATTACTTAAAGAAACCTCTAGCCTTCAGTGCTGGTTTTATAGAGGCTCTTTCATTAATCCAAGGAAGCCTATCTGCCTGCATATTACTAATCCAGGATAATTCCTGTTCTTCTTGATAATTCCTAAAATCCACACCCCCCCCGAACATTGGGCTGAATCATTTCTATCACCCTAAAACCAAATATATGTTGCTCCCCATATTCCATAAAATGCTTTGCTAATGCATTATGTTCCATATGTCTATAGATGTGGCATACATGTTCCCTCATTCTTTCAATAAAGACCTACTGGTGTTGCCTACATAAACACAGTCACAGACCTGGCACTTAGCCAAATAGATCAAGTTCCTGCTGCGACACTCAGCTACCACCTTACAATGATATCTTCTATTTGTAACTGGATGAAAAAACTCTACTGTTTGATCTAGACACTTGCAGAAATGACATCTGCGTCAGCTCTTCATTGATGGTATGTCATTAGTCCTTTCATTCTTCTTATTATGTTTATTGCATAATTGTCTCTTAAGAGATTTTTTATTTCTGAAGCAGAACCCAGGTTCCTCACCCACTAAAGAGTGGACATCAGGGTCCAGATGTGAAATAGACCAATTGTCTTTAATAACCTTAATGATTTCTGTTACATCTGAGGTATAGAACAAAGTTACTGGTATATGCTCCTTAACATGGTTAATTCTCCTTCCATCACCCATCGCAGTTGTTTTATGTGGAAAATAAGGTTTCCCTTTACCCTTCCTATTTCTATGGGTAAAACTAGCAGCTGCTTCAATCTCTTTCTCTTTATATCCCCTGTCTAGCAGTTCTTGTTTAAACTGTATCACATCTCTCTCAGAAAGTGTATCATCATTGTTTAACCTGGACAAATGTAAACATTGTCCTTTCGCTACATTTTTAAAGACATGTCTTGCATGCATACTGTCACATTGTAACAGCGTATTCCTCCTATATTCCTTCCTAAAAAGGGTAGTAGTAAGATGTACCAACCCATCAACCAACAATTTCACATTCAGGAAGTCTAATTCTTTATCTGAAATTCTTAATGTAAAAGACAGAAACCGCTCAGTACCATTTAAATATTGAATGAATTCCATCAATAATTCATGATATCTGTTAAACATAAAGAAGAGGTCATCTACAAACCTCTTATACAACACTAAATGGGAAGAGAAAGTAGAATCAAAGACATACTTGTCATAGTGTTAGCGTAGCTATTGGCACAACTAGTGCCCATAGTTACGCCAACTTTCTGCAGACAAATACGCTCATTAAACATGAATGCATTATTCTCTAACACCATCTCCAAGAATAAACAAATCAGAGCAATAGTTACTGCATCATATCTACTTTTTAATGTTAAAAAATCTTTCAACATTTCTATGCCTCTATCATGGGGAATTCATGTAAACATGGATACTACATCCATACTAACAAGCAATAATTCCCCATTAAAAGTTAACCCACTAACTGAGTCAAATAATTCATTTAAGAATTGTTCTGTATCCCTTAGCACTTGATTTTGCATCTCATGGACTGGTCTGAGCTGCTTTTCTATAAAAACAGAAATCGGCTCAGTAATCCAGCCATTACCAGCCACTATGGGCCTAAAAGGAGGTTTGGTTACATCTTTATGAATCTTTGGGAGCCCCTAAAACATTGGAATCAAAGGGTATTCCACCAAGAAATAATCAAACAGCTCTTTAGAAATCAATCTATTGCAATAGCAATCATGTAGATTGGAATTCACTCTATCATGTAAAAATTCAACAAAAAAAAAAATCTATTTTAGTATAGACACAAAGCTCCAAAATGCTTTCATTATAAAATGTTGCATCCATCACCACGATGAATCCTCCCTTATTGGCGGACTTTATAACTGATTCTTCATCATTTTGTAGCTGTAATAGGGCCTCCCACTAAGCTCTATTCAAGTTAAAAAAACTTTCTCTTCATACCTCTACTATTATAAATGCTCAAAAGATCATTCTCACATTTTTTGGAGAAGGTATCTAGAACAGGATGTAAAGGAGGTTGAAAGACATTTGGTTTCTTAAAACAAACCGTGTCAGTAATATCACATTCTTTAAATATCATTTTAAGCATAACATTTCAAACATATTTCTTAATATCAATAATAGTCTCACTTGATACAGAGTCTTGAGCTGGCATAAATGAAAGTCCATGATTTAGCAATGAAATCTGAGATTCAGTCAAGTTTTTTTAGAAATATTATAAACGACTGAATTAATTAACCTGTCCACATGGTTTTGAGCATTTGTTTTCCACCTTCCTCCATTAGGCGTTGCCATTTCCTCCCCTGCTCTGCGAACGTGAATATCTCTTCTCTTTCTGTCGAATAAGGAGGGGTAAAGGGAGTTTCCCTCTTTGGCTTTGCATATTTATTGGCTTTGGGCGTATATCTGCTGGCTTGGTAAAAGTTGCCGGATTTGAAGAGGCAATGCCAGATGTACTAGGTGTGGTAGATAGTTCAGCGGTTTCAACAGTCGTACTATTTTTATTAGCTAATTTAATGGCAATTGAACCCTCAGAAGAAACAGCATTAATATTATTCTGGATATTCAAAGAGCTCTCAGTAGTTGAATTATTCACATTTCTAGGCCAAGTGAAAACATTGTCCTTTTAAAAATCTGCAATATCTCTGGTCAGTTTCTTTAACTTTTGAGTTTTGAGCCATTGTTTATAAATCGATACATTCTCTATAGCTCTATCCATCTTAGTTAGAAAATTTTCTTTATATAATTCAAACAATTCAGCATACTTAGTATTAATACTGTCAGTCAACTCTTTCTCAATAGGTTTAAAGTGCTCTAATAGGAGGCGTATATAATTAAAACTCAGTTCAAGATTAAGTTGTTGCCACTTACTTAGTAGGGTAGGATAAACCATTCCATAAGTTGGCATAACTAGGACCCGTAATTCACGGGGTATGACCCTTTGGAAAAAGCATGCTTCCAGGTGCAAGTGTTGCCATTGGAGCCATTTCATTTTAAAAAGTTAATTCTCCAACTCCCTCACCTTACTTTGTAGATGGGCATCATCTATAATAATTCGCTCATCATCTCCAGTCACAGGTTTCACTAGTAGTGGATTATCATCAGTCTTTAAGAAATTCAGGAACCGGTCTTCACCTCTCTTCCTGGTAGGAACATAATTGAGTTCAATATCCATATAATTCCCCTCAGCCATGCTTCTGAGGATCCCAATAAAGAAACCAAATATAAAAACACAAGAAGATCTCTCAGAATTAATGGTACCAAATAAAAACTAAAAATTCAAAGCCAAAAAATTGTATCCAAAGCAAGACTGATATCCGTGAAAAACAGGTTTAATAAAAACGTAAAGACAAGGTAAGTGCTTTCACACAATGAAATATGCTTCTTCAGACAACTCATAACAAAACCAAAGCAGTTTAAATATATTATTCATCTGATCTCATAAAAAACAACCAACCAATGGCAGAGCAAACATAATAAAGCAATTAGAAAACAATTCATAATACAATTATTACTTAAAGAGATCTCTAGCCTTCAGTGCTGGTTTTATAGAGGCTATTTCATTAATCCCAGGGAACCTCTCTGCCTGCATATTAATAATCCAGGATAATTCCCATTCTTCTGGGTAATTCCTAAAATCTCCTCCCCAAACATTGGGCTGAATCATTTCTATCACCCTAAAACCAAATATATGTTGCTCCCCATATTCCATAAAATGCTTTGCTAATGCATTATGTTCCATATGTCTATAGATGTGGTATACATGTTCCCTCATTCTTTCAAGTAAAGACCTATTGGTGTTGCCTACATAAAAACAGTCACAGACCCGGCACTTAACCAAATAGATTAAGTTCCTGCTGTGATAGTCAGCTACCACCTTACAATGATATCTTCTATTTGTAACTGGATGAAAAAACTCTACTGTTTGATCTAGATACTTGCAGAAATGACATCTGCGGCAGCTCTTCATTGATGGTATATCATTAGTCCTTTCACTCTTCTTATTATGTTTATAGCATAATTGTCTCTTAAGAGATTTTTTATTTCTGAAGCAGAACCCAGGTTCCTCACCCACTAAAGAGTGGACATCAGGGTCCAGATGTAAAATAGACCAATTGTTTTTAATAACCTCATGATTTCTGTTACATCTGAGGTATAAAACAAAGTTACCGGTATATGCTCCTAAACATGGTTAATTCTCCTTCCATCACCCATCGCAGTTGTTTTATGTGGAAAATAAGGTTTCCCTTTACCCTTCCTATTTCAATGGGTAAAACTAGCAGCTGCTTCAATCTCTTTCTCTTTATATCCCCTGTCTAGCAGTTCTTGTTTAAACTGTATCACATCTCTCTCAGAAAGTGTATCATCATTGTTTAACCTGGACAAATGTAAACATTGTCCTTTCGCTACATTTTTAAAGACATGTCTTGCATGCATACTGTCACATTGTAACAGCGTATTCCTCCTACATTCTTTCCTAAAAAGGGTAGTAAGATGTCCCAACCCATCAACCAACAATTTCACATCCAGAAAGTCTAATTCTTTATCTGAAATTCTTGTTGTAAAAGACAGAAACCCTTCAGTACCATTTAAAATAAATAAATAAGACTTGCTGGAGAGAGAGGTTCCTAACCCAACATACTCCTAGCCTATGGAATAATTTACCACTACAGGTCAAAGAAAAACTACAGGATGGACAGACATAAATTTACACAAGGGTTATCATGTATGTCCCCGCTTAATTTGGCAAGGGAGCACTATTAAGTGCTTGAGAATGGTGGCAAGAACTTTTAAGTTTGTTTGCTTAAAGGTGTATATGCTTATGCATCTTATGGTCCCCATGATCTCTTGCGTAGCATGTTCCTATGTTTCTATAATGTACATGATATGCTATGGACAGTTTGCAACATAACCAGTGATAACAGAAAATAAGTTAAGTTTGGATAAAAGTCCTGGGTGTGTGATTGTCCTGCAGTCCATAATTCTTTTACTAAATTTTCTTTGAACAATTGTAGTATGCAGAGGTCACCTTCTGAAAATCTACAAAATAATAGGTTGTATTCAATTACAGGCTGACTATACATTGTAAATAATTGTGAATAATTTCAATAAGAGCTGCAACAAAATTGGTTGAAAATTTTCTCAGAAACACACTTAATACACATGACCTTAGCCTTAGTAGTAGATTTTTTTTTTAATGTTAAGTTAGAACACACCAAAATTAAGTTAGAGCACATTAACCAATCTAGTAGTGTCCAGAAGAGTGTTACAATCAATCACTGTTTCTGAAATCTGCACCAATGACAGAGCTATTGCTATGTTGTCTGTGAATGGAAAGGGTTGAATTGGAAACCTATCAAGGTGAGCTAGGAAGAGTTAATGTAGCCTGTGTTTCTATTGGCAGAAGCAGCTTGTATATGACCATTCTTATTGGTTATATTTTATCCTGTTGCTCTCATCTGATTGATTAATCCACACAATATGACTATTGGCTAAATACACCCCAAAAGACACCCTTCATATTTTTTATTGGTTATTGTACGTTTGGTCAGTGTTTCAGTATACTACTGGTTTGTAACTGTTGCTACTCTTATTTATTTTCTGAAGACGTTCTTCATACAATAAAGATTGAAAGCACTCAAATCATTGAGTCAGTGGTCCGTTTCTGCATAGGTTTCTTTTATATCACATTGGTGTCCCAAGTTGATATTCTCCTGGTGCTGCAGCTTTCCCATCATAAATGTTGCTTTTGCACTTTTTTAAGACCTAATGTCATACTTGTATAATCTGAGAAAGTTTTAACCATTTGTACGTGTTTTCAGATCCTAATCTGATGAACTATTAATTTTTAAATCAACCACAAAAATAGTTGAGCTGTCTTTATGCAAGGCTGATTTCTCGAGGTTAAGCACCAACCATAGCCTAGCCTATTAAATACATTATTTAATATGTTATGGGCTAGAAAAATACAGCAGTGGTAAGAAAGAAACATCCTGGAATATCGTTCTTAAAATTTTTATCCTTAGGATAAAAAATTGTCCTTTGTCACGGCAAAACTGCTAAGTGGTTTGCCACTGTTTCATAATCACTGCAATGTAAATGACCAATATAGGGGTATCTTATACATCTATAGGCATGCCATATCTGCATGGGATGCTGTTGCTTGATTTTTTTTTACAATCTATCCATGCCATACTTAGATTCTTCTCCTTTTTATTGATCTCTGTTATGGCTTTATTTAACAATAGATGATCTTTGCTTAATATTATTTTCTTTTAATACCTTTTTGTCATATTGTCATGACCGAAATTTTTCTAGATGGCTATAAACTTCATTTGCATTAATCCCAGTATATAATTTATGGATGTACTTGCAAATGTTCAACTTCATAAAGCTTGCACACTTAATGTTGATAGAAAATAATAATAAAAAATCAGAATAAAAAGTACATACTCCAACACATAACCTCAGAGCATGCAACTAAAAAAACATTTTTTTTCTATAGGGCAAGCTGTTCTTCACTCCCTGCTACTTAAATATTCCAACTTTAAGATCACGCATATTCCACAACCATATTAGTATAGCAATCTCACACAACTATTGAGTAACTTTTTTGCTGACTGAATTGATCATGCCAGTTGCCAGCAGTTGACATACATGATGCCTCCCGTAATATATACATTGTCACAAAGCAACTTATTGGCCTATTGTACTTACAATGGCTTGCTGGTCACTTTTAAGGAGGAGTAACATTTTCCTGTTGTTACCCAGGTTGTTGCCTGTTTGGGATGTGCATATAAGTAATTTTTACTAAGGGGGAATAATCTGTGTAAAGATGTTAATACCTCTAGTGAGAAGTTATGTACTGCATCTGGACCTGGAATTTTCCAGTTAGGAGCTTTTCCTAATTTTGTCTAAATTTTTGGGATGTTACTTCTTCCCATTTCATATTTTCTAAGTTACTTTTTTATCCATTTAGCATCTTTATTTTGTTCTGCAAGGTCTTCATAAATACTTTTTCAGACTGTACCTATTTCTTCTTTTCCAGGGGTGTTTTTGCTTTTGCTTTGTTTCCCCTCTCTCTATAAACCATTTTGGGTCACCAATAAATTGTGAAATTTGTATGTTTTCTTTATCATTTTCCAGATACCTTCTAAGTTTTTCTACTTGGACTAATATTTTTATTTTTTATTGGAGATAGTATATGATAAATCCTGGTATGTTTTGGTGATATGTGTTGCTTTTACACATACATTTTTGTAGTAACACTTTATCTGTTAGTATATCCTATTTGTTTTTATTATATAATATGACTTTATTTTAACAGTCCTGATTACTATGTTAATCTGTTTTACCAGTCTTCTAACATTTTAGGTGTTATTTACTTTCTATAATCCATTTTTTTCTATGTTTAGATATTGATCCATCTCTATTAAATATGGTAGGCCTCCCTTTATATCACCTTATTCTGAACTGAAAGCAGTATTTTCTATATAGCTATTCAAGTGCTATTGAAATGTTGAGGTGAGTGCAACAGCACTCTCAGTTCGGTCTGTTTGCAGGGGATTTGGGGAATTTTGCATAGGTCTTCTAGAATCTGAAGTAGGTCTGCCCTTGTGAAGTCCCTAAGATTTTTCATTTTATGCTGGATTGGTACCACTAGGTCTGGCAGATAAGATGACTGATTTGTGGTCAAGCTTAACCAGAGATGAGGAGCTATGGGGTGAAGAAGAGGCAGTGGATAGACTGGTAAGGACCAAGTCAAGAATATAAGAGCACCTAGTAGGTAGTTTTTAGAATTTACTCTAGTTCAAAATGCCATTTTTATAAGTGTAAGGTACCAGTCTATGTGTGTGTAACTGAAGTTCTCTAGCAAGAATGTATTTGGTTTGATATTTATTCCCTCAGTGGTATTAAGGAAATTATCAAGATCTTTGGGGAGCATTGATGATGAATCTGCAGCTAGCAAACTAGTAATAGGTGAATTGGTTAAAGATGATTTGGATATTGAATAGCTCCAGCTTAGGGTCATAGGTAACTTGACCTGAGATGGTGGCATTTCTTACAATTACAGATACTCTCCTGCAATTAACCAATAGTCTGAAGGGAAATAGGTGCTAAATTCTGGTGTAAAGTGAGTTCTGTCATTGCACTGAAACCATGTCTCAGTTGCTGCACAGATATGAAAATGCGATAGATGCAGGAGAGCCTCACTTAGTAGTACCTTTTTATTTTGACTCCTAGCACTGAGTCATGCCGCCATGATGTTGACTAAATCTAAGTTTGAGTTTACTAAATAGGACTATCCTGCAGGGAGACTACACCCAAGTGGGGCACTACAAAGGCTAGAGTCAGTATGTGGAAGCCCTGATATGATGGGTGTTAGCCAGCCCTGGTGAAAAGGACATTTTATCTGCCATCACATCCCAGGATGGAACTTACTGGATACCCTTAGAATGACATCAACTACTAAGCCTATTATTAAACCTAATTATCTTCTCTTGGCATGTAGAGATCATTCCTAGTGAAAGTAAGATACTTCTCTAGACCAGTATCTTTCCATCCTGCCTCTAACACATTTGTAGGAAGTTCTGTCATGTTGCTCTGCATATCCCACTGGGTGGAGTGCCTCATGTCATTTACTCAAACATGGGTCATCGCCAGGTCAAAGTCATATTTCCTAGCAACAGAACAATCCTGCTCTTGTGCCATTACCATTGTTAAGTCCACTCCTTATGTAGCCAAATCAAGTAAGTATCATAAAATCCTCATACTGTCTCACCTGTTTACATGTCTTGGGAATAACTGGATAAAACTTGCATATTCTTATGTGCTGTCTGTGTACTAAAATGTCATTGTGACCTAATACATAATCTGCAAAATAATGCTGAATATTATTTAGATAGGTATAACTTTAGCATGCTCTAAATACTGTATAGTATACTTAACATGGTGATCAACTGTTAAAACTGTATACAGTTCAGTCTTATGTAGCATATTTTATTGTTAGCTCATGCTAATTGGCTTTGAAAAAAATAAGTAATGTGGAGCTATTCTCTACAGGCCTCTGCTGAAAAGCGTCTTTGCCCAGTCAGACTTTTACAGTAATAGGTTGTTAATCCATAACTGTAGCTGTTAAATGAATTGAGAAAAACAGAACTGTTCTTTAAATATAAATATGGGTATAACTGCTTGAGTCAGTGAGAGGTTAGATATGAAAGCAATCTCCTTGCAAATATAGATATGTGTACCACATGCATCTTTATTATTCTTGGCTTCAGTATATCATTTTCTGGGATCTGGGATACCAAACTGTAGTGAAACTTCTAAGAATTAATTAATTAATTAATTAATTAATTAATTAATTAATTAATTAATTAATTTACAATTTGTTAACCAGGAAAGTCCATTGGACTAAAAGGTGCTCTTTTCAATGGAGGCCTGGGAAGAAAAACTCCACCTACAATATTGCAAGAATTAAAGACTAACAAACATATTACAAGAATTAAAAACTAACAAAAATATTACAATATTTAAAAACTAACAGAAACAGATTGACATAGTAATAATAATAACAACGCATTTTGTGGTATATGGCATAACAAAGCATTCTGTGATACATGGGGTAACAAAGCATTCTGCAGTACATGGCATGCACATGCCAATACTATATAAGACATAAAAGGAGTTAGCATTGTAAGATAAATTATAAGAAGGTGGTAGAAACATAGCAAGTGTTAGGCTGAATTTGTGAATGACTCTACAAGCACCTGCATGAGTGCATGGATCATACTATCCCCAACAAAACCAAGATGCTATCCTCCAAAAAAAGGAAGCCAATCTGGTGGTCCCCTGCCATTAACAAACTCTACAACAGAAGGAAGAAACTGTTGCAAAAGAGAGTAAAAACCCAGGTATGGAGGAACTCGCTGATGAGCCTCAGTAAGAAATTAAGATCTCTCATAAAATCCTCCAAAGCTAATTTTGAAAGAAAAATTGCCACGGATTCCAAAGACAACTACAAGGCATTTTTTAGCTATGTCAAGAATCTTCATGGCAAGACCTCAATCTGCACCAAGCTACAACAGAACAGCACAAATTATACAGGGCCAACTTATATTGCCAACATACTGGTGGATAGGTTCAGTGCTAACTTTACTCTCCCTCACCTACAAAGGGCCCATAACTATACCAGATGGTTGTAGAGCTCCGGCAATCACAAACACACAGGTAAAAACGCACTCTCTAAACAAAAAACACAGCATCCATGGGACCGGGCAACATCCCAGGCTCCGTCTTACACAAAGTCCAAAATGAACTAGCCCCCCCCACCGTAAATCCATGTTCAACCACAGCCTCACCACAGGCTATGTGCCCACAGAATGACGCACAGCAATGGTTATCCCACTCCACAAAGGAAGAACCACCACAGACCCTAGAAACTATAGACCTATTAGCCTGACAAGCCTGGTCTGCAAGGCCATGAAGCGTATCATCATGGAACTCATAAACAAAGATATAGGTAACCTCCAAACACTGGATGCTAACCAATTCAGATTTGTAAAATATAGGTCATGTCTTCTAAATCTGGTACACTTCTTTGAACTAGTTATAAAGGCCATAGACAAGGGCAAGGTAGTCCACACAGCCTACCTGGACCTCGCTAAAGACTGTGACACTATCCCTCATTCAGGAATCATTGATAAACTCACCGACCTTAACATAAACCCTTACATCATGTGACGGGTGGCCAACTGGCTCAAGGACAGAACCCACCCGGTAAGACTTGCTGACTCCAGATCTGACTCCAAACCAGTGACAGATGGAGTACCCCAGGGTTCAGTCCTGGGACCCCTCCTGTATGGTATATACTTCTCTGAAGGGCAAGTGAACACCAAGAGTCTATGGCTAACCAAGTTCGCAGATGACTGCAAACTGGGTGGCATTATCAATTCCCCTGACAGCATAGACATCCTGCAAAAGGGCCTCACCTAGACTGACACCTGGTGTCAAAATCATGGCCTCAAACTAAATGCCAAAAAGTGCATTGTTATCCCTTTGGCAAAAACACGCTACACATGAATTACCAAATAGGGGAAGCTCACTTAACACAGAAAGTGTGATAAGAGACCTTGAGACCCAAGTGGATAGTAACCTCTCCTTTGATAACCACATTGCCACAGTGGTCAGAAAATCTTTCTATGTGGCCCACTTAATCACAAAAGGGTTTGCATCTAGAAATAAGGAAGTCATTGTTCCCCTCTATTCATCACTGATACTTCAGGTGAAGAAATCCTAATCCTGTCAGTTGCCCTGCTAGACAGGGGTCCAGGGAAGTAAATAGCATGGGAAGAAATAGCCAGGGAATTGTTATGACTAGGCTTGTATAGGCCCTAGGGCTGATAGCCTAGTACCAACCTATGAACCTATGAACTTGTCAGATCCTTCATTGAATATAATGCCCCATTTGGGATGCACCTCTCAAGACGCCTACAATAACTTGCGAGGCTCCAAAAGTACCTCACCAAGAGGATCGCTGGCCTCAAACAATTGACCTATGCTGACTGGCTCAAGAAACACAAACTCTACTCGGTCGCATACCGCTTACTCTGAGGAGACCTCTGTCTGACATAGAAAGCTATGTCAAACCCAGAATTATTGAACATGCTTCACTTGAAGAAATCCCAATCCCCCTGCGCTACACACTACAGGGACCTAAACCTCACCACAAAAATGAATATAGAGGGATAGATTCATGTCCCAGAGACTTCCCATGCTTTGGAACAAGATTCCCATCCACATCAAGCAGAGCTCGTCATTAGCACTATTCAAGAAAAACCTTGATAAGTGGATGGGTGATAGGAAATTCACCCTTGGAGTTATGGCTGGGGATCTGCTCGATAGAGGGGCAGGAAATTAACAATACATGGGTGGTGAAAGCCAATACACTGTTGGCTAGGCTTGCCTTGGCCCTCGAGCCAATAGCCTAGTACCTACCTATGAACCTAAAGAAAGCTTGAAGGAAGTAGTATTCAAGTAGGTAGAAGTTAGTAAGGGTGAGAGCAGGAGCATTCCCAATTAGAAGAGTAATATGAATGAAGCAAGTCTTAAAACTAGAGTGGTTCTGGCAATTTAACTTATACTAGTCATTTTTCCAAAAGTGAAACAGTGGAGCAAGAACAGTTTTCTTTTCTGCTGTAGAAGACATGCAACATAGTCTGTTTGTAGAATAGTGGCAACTATACTAATCTGTTTCAAAAATAATCTGCCACATTAAAAGTACAGCATGAAGGGGCAAAAGTGGCAAAGGCTGTGTTCCCTGTACTATTTCTAATGGTCAGAAGATTAATTTCCTTCCAGATGAATGGTTCAGGTATATGTCTGATACAGAGACCTTGTGGTCTTCATTTGTCTGAAGAAAGCGGAGCTCAGTCTATGGCATAGACTTGCTGAATGTTGATACATAGCACAGTGATGTCCAGTTATGTAGATGTAAGAAATGTTTTCTTCAAATGTTTATCTGCAGCTCAGGCAGTAGTGTGGGAATGTCAGACAGGTTTTCAAGAGGGAGGTCTTATATTTTGGATCCCACAATGCCAGACCTTGAAAGCTTTGGATCAAGATCAGAATAATCATCAAAAAATATCTGTCTGTGCCAAATGTGATGTTTCTTTCCCTTACCTTAACCCTTTTTTAATAAATGACCTCTAGCTGTCTTTGTAAGTGGAAGAATACATTTAATGAATCTAGCTAATGATTATATTGCATCCGACGACCATATCCATATCCTTAAATTTATAGCCAAAATTGGGCATCACTCCAGGAATTGGCATTAAACTTAAGTTTTATGTGTTAATCAGGCATTTTGATGCTATTAGCAATTCTCATTAAGAAGGTGACTGAATGTTTTGAATTCAGACACATCACAGAGAACACAAAAGAGTTCAGACATCAAGAACTGCTTCATTATTAAATCGTGTTTTGCATAAATGTAAAGCTCTGCACCACAATCAGCCATTGCAACCATTTTGTGAAACCCGGAATTAATTTTATTTGGAACAAAATAGCTTTTTCCAACCTAACACCATCTACTAGGAGCAAACCTCCTAGTAATCTAATATATGCTTGATCATTTTATATTTGCAAATGCAATTTACATTTCTCTTGTTAAAGATGCAAACTGTAAATGCTTCTAAAATGAGCAGTTACAAAAGCCTAGTTTTATACATTTCATAGTTTTATTATTTCTGAAAATCAGTGTTCCAGTCATACGGAAGCACTGACTCCTTACAGTTGTAACTATAAGATATGCTCTCAACTCACTGATCATGTTTCTTTTATTATAAAATCATAATGGTTTGTCATTGTGAAATATTCCTTCAGAAATTCATAGAGAGAAGCATCCAATATTGATTTATAAGATTTGATTTTTCTGAACGACTTTACACAAAATAGAAGTATGGATGATTGGCCTATATTCTTAGATTCACCACGTCTCCTTTTGTAAATAGGTCCAACCAAAGTTTGCTTCAATTCAAGTGGAGCACATCCCTTGCTAAAGATTGCATTAAATGCTTTACACAATGACTAGTGTAACTCATCTCTTATTATATGCATCACTGTCCCTAAAAATAGATTAGTTACATACTACAACTTTTAATATGATTTAAAACTGAATGTACTATTTGTATATCAATATAGAGACAGAATATTGTCATATGTATATTATGTCTAAAGATCTATTATCATATTCTCTTTGTATTGGTTAAGTTATTTTGACAAAACAATCATTCACTGAATGTATTCCCATGGACTCAAAAAAAAAAAAAATACTTCTGAAGACCACACTGGTTGCATCTGGGATGCCTTAGAATTTATATATTTATAATATGTCTTTTTATTATCTGCACATTGTGGGTGGCCATAGTGGTGCAGTGGTTAGCATTGCTGCCTCACAGCAAAAGGTTCTTTGGTTCGATCCTTGGCTGGGGTGCTTTCTGTGTGGAGTCTGCATGTCCTCCCTGTGGTCATGTGGGTTTCCTCTGGGTGCTCTGGTATCATTCCACAGACACACTGTAGGTGGATTAAACACTCTAAATTGGCCCTAGGTGTGAGTATGTGCATTTGTGTGCCTTCTGTGGAAGGTTGGGTGCCAGGCTGGCAACTTGACACTGTAAAACTCCACTGCCAGTCATGAGTGGACAGGTGATCTGCAGTGACGATCCCTGACTGGGAAAAGCCAGAAGTAGGATTATCTGCACATTGTACCATTGCCTTAAGTAAGCTAGGGTGAAGAGGGTAGCTGCCCTGTGTTCAAGCTGTCAAGGGTCTTAATTGCCAGGTGCATTGGTGCACTACGCTTTAATACTTTATGAAAGCCACAGTGTTGTCACAGCTGAATTTTAGAAGAGGTCACTGATTTAAGTGTAGCAAGCTGCTTTTTACTTTGTTAAGTTTGTATGAAAGAGTTAGCTACAGGTTCAGAGGAGGAGAAGAACTTTTTATTTTTTACGTTTGTTTTTTTTTTGGACTTGAGTTTTGAGGAGACTATTTTTTCTTCACTCTTTAATGCTGCAACTCTAAGTTGATGTCAGTGCTGTCTGTAGACATAGGCCAACAAGTGTGTGCCTCTTGTGTCTCTCTTAGGGAAGCTTTTCAAATTTTTATTTTTTTAATTATTCATTAATTAATTTATTAAAGTTAAGAAATATGGCATTTCTTAACTATTAAAAATAAATATATAAAAGAAAAGCACCCCTACCAGAGCAGCAAGATCTGCTTCCTAGCGGAAGGACTCTTGTAGATTTGTTTTTTTATCTGTTGGTCTCCTGTTCAACCCAGGCATGATTTACCTAGACAAAGAATCGAGTAGCTCATGGGTAGGACATAGTAAGAAGTCAACAAATTCAAAACTGATAGTTAAGCATGGAGGGAAAGCTCTCCAAAAGTTTGGTAATGGCATGAAGTAAGTATTTTTTTTTTTTTTTCACTATTGTTATTGACAGACAAGTAGAACTTTTGGATGGCTAGGTCTAACTAGTCTTAGACAAACTAAGTCATGTAATTCAAAAACAGGGAACATGACTTTTTTGGTCTTGTTTATTTGCTCTGTCCCTCACACCTTTCAACTGTACAGATTTTTAGACTGTTCAGATTATTTCCTCATTCAAATTTTTGATCTGTTTGATATAAAATTTCTGGTTCTATGGTAAATTATTGATCACTTTAGTCAAAAATAATGATAAACATTTGAGTATCAGACTTTATTTCCTTCATGAAATGCATTCTAATTTAAAAAAAACTGTTATTCTAGTGACTTTCTAAGTTTAAGAACAATATTTAAAATCTGTCCTTGATTTTAGACCATTACCCGCTCGTTTACTTTGCCTTTCTCCATATTTTTTGTGTCATGTACCTTGCATGCTTTTATTCTTTTCTGATAACCTACTGAGATGACAATCAGTTAAAAATGCCGGACATTGGAGTTCTGCACTTCTCCTTTGAAAATGTTTCTTGACACAAAACATGTTGTTTTGTTAACTGAATATGTATTATGGTTTACTTAAGTAAATGTTAACTATTAACCTTACTAATATTCTGGTTTTGAGGTGAATGGGAATAATAAAACTCTTTCAACAAGCATACCTACCTGGTTAACAAATAAAGACATGAAAAATTAAAATAAGCTCTTCCAAGTGGTGTAAGGAAATATTACATCCATAAAGCTTGCTGAAGTATGCATAAATTGAAATTATGTAAATGCTACAATGGAGATGTTTCATATCATATTGCTACCAGAAATGAGTTCTTTACATGGGTCAGTTCACTCTGATATTACAGAAATGAAAGAGCTAAGTCATGTACTGGAAACCTGACTACTTTTAAGTCAGAGAGGCATAAAACAAAACAGGATTAAAGAATATTTCCCTGCTTCTACCTGCTGAAGAGTGATGACAAATATAAACATTTTTATTTCAACTTAGTTATTTCCTGCATCCAAATGATAAAAAAATCCTTTTAAGAAAGCAACAGGCTGTCAAATCTGTCAAACACCAATATTTAATTGAGAAACTACAGCCATGAATAAGTGGAACTGGAAACATAAGAGCTAGAGTACAATTAGTGAATGTTTACATTGCATCCATGTAGCTATTATTTTATTAATAAATATGGTACAGTACACTTTGCTTGTAGTGTATTAGTGTAGATTGCCTGTCGTAGAATTTATGGAACCTCTAATCGATTTCACAAACTGGAAGAAAGCAATTTTGCACCTCCATGCATTCTAAGGAGTGCTGGTAGCTCTGCCTCCAAAAGGAGGAGAATGAGTAAACATACACAAAGGAATAAAATAATGCACCTACTCTAATTCTTTTTTGTGACATGTTGTTTACCCTCATTAGTGTTAACATATGTATTATCACTTCTGTTAAGCAACCGGTGCAACTGAATAACATAAATGCTGCATGCACTTCCCATTATCTTTCTCTGGTCAGACCACTGGGGAACATGATAACCACAGTTTCTATGTCAGATTTCTAAGGAGTTATGAGGAATTTCATGACAAAAATGACTATAATAAAAGGAATATTATTTTAGATAACATTAAGCGGCATTAGCATTGTCGTCTCACAGTATGACGTTGTCCTGTTCGATTCTCAGATAGAGTGTCTTCTGTGTGGAGACATGCATGAATGGGGCGTAGCTTTGTTGAAGGTTGTGCGTCAGAGCTAGCAACTCGGCATGTAAAAATCTACTGCCAATCATTAGCGGACCGGAGTTCTACTGTGGCGACCCCTAACCGGGAAAAGCCGAAAGACACAACAACAACAACATTAAACTAAAACAAAAGACATGAATATCACAGATAATGCATGCACTGTAGCTTACATGCAACATCCCTGAATGGGGAGAATATAGTAGATTGCTTATTATCTCCAAATATCAAGTATTCATTAATTTATTTATTTATTTATTTATTTATTTTACCAGGAAAGTCCAACTGGGTAATACCCATTTTCAGAGGAGGCCAAGGCAGAAAAGCTCCATTTGCATTTGCTTACATTGCATTATACTAAGTTCCAGTCAGACACAGAGTAGTTACACTTCTATTCTCATTTATAAACAAACATTAGTTACATTTCTATTTAACATTTACAACACTAGTTACATTTATACATATGTATTCTAAGATTTTACAGAGGTGGAAGTTACTAAAGAGAAAGCACACGTGCAACTTAGTGGATTGTACAGGCAGCAGTTATGTATAGAAATAATTTTGTCATTTCAGTAAGAGTGTGACAATATTATGTTTAAGGTGAGTATTTGGATAGTATTGTACAGTGAAAACCCCTGTGATGAGCATGTATGGGACCAGGGTTGGTTAAGATGTTGTTTAAGCAGTGGTTTAAAACTACTGAGTTAGTCAGAGAGTTTTATTTGTGTGGGGATACTATTCCAGAATTTAGCAATACATTGGGATTTGAGTGAGTCTCCTGCAATATTATTTGACTTATTTGTAAGTAATAAGAATTGGTTACTAGAACAGAGGTCCCATGCTGGACAGTAGGGTAGTAATATGTTTTGTAGCACAGCTCATTTTTCTGGATGATAAATGAGTTTGTGTGTTGTAGTCAGTTGTGAATATGGACAGCCATGGTGGCGCAGCAGTTAGCGTTGCCACCACACAGCAAGAGGTTCTCTGGTTCGATCATAGGCTGGGGTGCCTTCTGTGCGGAGTCTGCATGTCCTCTCTGTGGTCGCGTGGGTTTCCTCCGGGTGCTCCGGTTTCCTCCCACATCTCAAAGACATGCTGTAGGTGGATTGGACACTAAATTGGCCCTATGCATGCATGTGTGCCTTCTGTGGAAGGTTGGGCACCGCGCTGGCAACTCGACACCATAAAACTCCACTGCGAATCATGAGAGGGCGGTGATCCACTGTGTTGACCCTTAACCGGGAAAAAGCCGGAATAAGAAGAAGTCAGTTGTGAATATGTTAAGTATTTGTGCAGTTCAAGTTAGTTTAATTGCTTTAAGTTAAAACAATGGTGGCTCCCGTGAGGGAGACCAGTGGCAAATTTAGCTATTTTATTGAAGCAGGAGGCAAGTTTCTTTCTATGAGTATTGTTAATGTTTGTTAGGATAGGAGAGGCATATAAAAGAGTCAGTAGTAAGAAGGTGGTGGCTGGAGTTTTCTTGCAGTATCTGTAAGGAATTCATTGATCCTATAAAGGGATCATAGTTTATGGTGTGTAGATATAATGGTGTGCAGCATATGGTGGTCATATTTGAGACTGCTGTCTATTATAACGCCTAGAGTTTACTGTAAGTTACAGTTTCAGTGACAGTATTATTTGTTGACTTCATGGTAATTTCTTGGAGTTGAGTAGGAGGTTTGATTCTTTGAGCCAAGTTTTCTACAGAGTAGAAAGATTTTTGGGTAATGTCTTGGAGATTATTTATTGTTGAGGCCACACATATTAATGCTGAGTCATCTGCATAATGAACTAAACTAGCATGGTGAGTGGAGGTGTGGAGGACCTTAATAAATATATTAAATAATAGAAGACCCAGGATAGAGATCTGAGGCATACCTGTAGTAAAACTGTTTGAAAGGATGAGTAGGTTTGCTGCCATTTAATGGCTTGTTGCATTCCAGATAAGTAACTAAGGGACCACAACAAAGAGTATTGTGAAATTGGAACAAGCAGTTGCTGGTGCATGGCAGTATTAAATGCATTTGGTAAGTCTAACAACATAGTGGACACAAGCAAACCATTGTTTCTATGTTGGTTTATTATATTGGTAAAATGTAGTAGAGCAGTATTGGTGCTATGTTGGGGCCTAAAGCCATGTTGTGAGCAGGTTATTTGAGGTTAAGTATTGCATCAGCTGCATATGGATGCATTTTTCTAATATTTTGGGGAGGAGGAAGAGAAGCGTTATTGGTCTAAACTCTATAGATGTGCTGCATTTGTGCACTGGTATGATGTAGGATTATCCACTATATTGTCCCTTCCACTAATGAAACATAGGCATCCACCTATTTGAAAAAGAAATGCAACAATAATGCTCAGTATTGGGACACAGGTTGCAGATTAAATCCCAGCCATTTTTCCTATAATAAAAACATTAGTGAACTTAGTAATGTTGAATCACAATAATCTGCATACTTTGCACTTCATATCTGCACCACTTTTCTGAATCTGACTGCTCAGAATTTACTGCCTTCTCCCAATCAAAACATGCCAGGTGTCACATCCCTCAAAGTCATAAACTGAATCCTTTGTACATTTTCATATAATATGAAACAGTTAAGCTTCCTTGATAGTTTTTTGGTGTAAAATTAAAGTCATTGTAAATGTTTGGCTCACTTATGGAAGTAATGCATGCAGTAAGTTAAGCATGACTATATCTTTCCAGCACTTTGGATAAGGTGAATGAATGGTGATTGATATATAGATTGTGAGCTCAGTTGTTGAACTTTCTTTATGGAGAGGCATGATATAGGATTTTTCTTTAAGGTGGGGACATATTTTTCTTGAACTGAGCAGTTTATTAGAATTGAAGCAGGTTATGTAAGGCTATCTAAAGTGAGTCTGTAGTATTGAGAAAGAAGCTGGTCAAGGGCCGTGCTAGTTGCCTTAAGGGTGCATGGGTATTTTTGCAATTTTAGATGTTGTCACTGTGAGTGTGGTCTATTGTAGCTTCAATGACTGCAATGGGGTGATTGGATTTATTGTAGCTGTCCTTTAAGGGGGGTTGCTGTACTTATAAAATATGAATTAAAGTGTAAAGCAATGTTTTGGGAGTTATTGATTAGGGATAGACTGGCTTAGACTGATTTTCCATAACTGAGCAATGTTTTATTGATTTTCAGAAGTTTGCTGGGTTGTTTGAAGATGAACTTTGGGAGTTGCTATAATAACTGTGTTCATCCTGTTTTATGCATTGCTAGCTATATTTCCTTGACTGCCTATATTGTGCTGGGTGTTTCAGACTTAGTTTGTAGCTATGACTTCTAGGCTTAAGTTGCATGAGTTACTTTTTTTTTTTTGGTAACCACGGGGCTGTTTTTTTGTTTGTTTTTTATAACTCTTGTCGATCTTAAAGGTGCTTGCTCAGCCAGGATATTTAGAAATATTGCATTAAATGTTTTTACTGCTTCATCAAATGGAAGAGTCTTAAGCAGAGCCCTGTTGATCTGGACCAGATTGTAAGTAAAATTTTTATTTTCATTGAAGTCGCTGGGATTTCTGACTGTGTTATAGTGATGAACCTCATGGGACTGTTTCAGGTATCTGATTATGTGGTCACTTAGAATATCCAATGGGGTGCCACTTGTGAAAGCTTTGTTTGGGGTGGATGTTATTATTCAGTACAAGATGGATTCTTTAGATTTGACTTTTTTAATTCCAGTTTGAGTATTGATACATTGAGTGAAACTATATAGCTGAAGTGAATTATTTTTTTAGGGCTATCTTTTGCCAGTCTATGTAAACATCTTCTAAGTAAGATGGTCTCCAGTCTTATGATTGCCCAGACCCAGGAAAAGAGCTTTTCTTGGAAGGGAATGTTGTTATTAGGTGGTATTTATAGACCTATGATAGCTCAAGGTTTGTTAAGTATTCAGTTAGAGGTGACAGATGAAAAATTCAGCATTGTTGAAATGTATTGTGTCATGATAAGGGGAAAAATCTAAAACATTTCTGTAGAAAACAGTAACTCCACCTGCTTTTTTGTTGGTTATGTCTATTTGGAGTATATTATAACCTGGTGGGAATATTTCTATATCTTTGCTAATTTGCTTTTACCAGACTTTTGTCACTATGAAGAGATCAGAGGATTAGTGGGCTATACAGGTATGAAATTCTGTGATTTTGCTATAGAGACTTCTTAGGTTACAATATAGTATTTTAAGTCCTTGGTGGTTGGAGAGGTAGCCTGTTGCTGTTTCAGGATGTGTAGGGCTGGTTTGATGAGGTCTGTGGTTAGATGAGTGGTTCTGGGATCGGAATTTATATCCCCTCCAAGTACAATTGACCAGTTAGCAATGTGGCTATTGAAGAGTCATTTATATTTGGGATTGGATTTATACATGATTATGGATAATGGCAGAACATGTACTGCTTGCTTGTATTTCAGGAAACTAATGTGATTAATGCTGAGCAGCCTGGAGGAGATATTAGAGAAATGTTTTGTGGTATTCTGGTTTAAGTATTGTGTGGTTGGTATAGGTAAGTAATAGTGGGAGACAGACTTGTGACTGTTAGTTGAGAGTGTGAGTAGAACAAGATATTCTAGTGACAGAAGATGAACTAGTGGAATATTTGGGATTTAGAAAGACATAACGCTAGGTGGTAGCACTATGAATTATGTAGGTATGTTTTTAACATAATTCCAGTTTCCTGTTTAATATTTAAGGTAACCTACAAACTTCAACTTATTTGCAGCATTATGGCAATAGAAGAGTGAAACTTAACTTTTATATTACTAAAGTCATGAGTAAAATCTAAACAACAATGACAAAGAGATACTATGTTTTAGTGATTAGATTAAACCAGGGAACTAGCACATCAGGTTACAAAACCAAAGAATTCTGCAGCTCATTTTTCTTGTTTTATCAATGAGACCTTCTCACAAAACATAATCCAGTATATGTAATGAACAATTGTTTTTCCCTGTTCTGTCAGCCATTAATCCCCCCAATGGGATTTTTGCCACTGTTTTTTGCACCCTTACCTTCTATTATCCCTCCTTCCAAGGGGAAACAACAGATTCATTTCTTTGGAATCTGGGAGATGCCCAGAGGAAGCCATTGTTTAGGAAGTTATTCAGGAGTTTTAAGACCATGATGATATCCAGACAAGACAATGACGGTTTTTGTAATACTTAACACTGTCCCTGGGCAGAAAGTAATCAGATCTGTATCACTGTAGAACTCACAGTATCCTTTTCCTGTTTGGATGAATGCTTACAATCATCTTAATTGAAGGCTACCACCAGCTGGGGACTTTGTGAACCCAACAACTGCCAGCAAGCCTTGCATTTTTTATTGCCATCCCTCCTCCAAGGGATTGTGGCAGCATGTGGCCAGCTCTGTTCTTCCACCCCCCAGGATGGGCACACCCATCATCCTCTCATTGTGTCAGAGTGGCTAAGTGATCTCAGGTCACATGGGTTGCAAATAGGATATTTGCCCTTGTACCCCACTAGAGCTGGCTGTATTTGTAATAAAAATCATAATGAATTTTCAATTTACTTTTATCACATTTAAATATGTCTGAAATGTTATTGCTTTGAGTTCAGTCTCCATTTATTAGCTTAAGCTATTGTTTAACAAAGAAAGAAAGACAGAAAGAAAAGAAAAAAACTGTAAGTCTTAGATGAATATATAAACATATTTCCGTCATTGGTCATTAGTCATGATATCTTAATAAAGCATACATTATAATACCAGTAAACTATTGTGATATAATCTACTGTTCTAAAACATATGCTGCTTTAAAAAAAGTATTTCATACTTTTAAGTTATTCAGCGTTTCTATTTATTCCGCTAAGCATTTTCCATTCCACACTGCTCCTGTATACTTTATATGCAAATATTTGTGTTTAACCACAAGCAGAAAAAAATAACTCTACAATTCAAGGTTAATTCTTTGTCTCTGTTTCTTTTCTGGCAAAGTAAATATGTTTTATTTCAGAACTACTTAGCAGCTTAGTTCATTCATTATATCATATCAGTGTGAAGTATTGTTTAGTAACAAAACATACCGCAGAATAATCGTTGGATTAGTAAAATACCTGTGTAGCTATCAAAATACAAAATAGGGGGTGGAGCCTAGGTGGCCAACTGAGAGCAGTGTATTTTGAGAGCTCCATAAACTAGTATAATAATATAGGAAAATGTTATTATTTTCAAGTTTAAAACATCAGACATCTATAGATAAACTACTAATCTACATAAATATAAATTTTGGTGGAGATATACAAAAATTTTCCTGTCAAGTAATTTGGAGACATATTGAGTCACTGAATATGAACAACTCAGGGAATTCTCATCCAGATGCTGCTTTGAAAAAAAAATTGCAATTGATGACATCTACCTTACAGGAACTATCTTTGAAGATGGATGGCTTTAGAAATGGCATACAAAACCTCAAATTAAATTCTCAAAAACAGACTGATACTCATAAGGAACTATTACAGCAGCACCATACAAAAATAACAAATATAAAGACTTCTCTAAATTACATTGAAAGGAAACTCAAACAGGAAGAATTCCAAAAAGAATTTATGCTTAAACAGAATTTATGGCTGCTTAACAAAATAGATGACTTAGAAAACAAGGAAAGGAGAAACAGCATAGGGATCTTTGGTCTGTCTGAAAACACTGAAGGAGAATACATTATTTCATTCTTAACAACCTGGATTCCTGAATTTTTAGGCTTGAAAGAGGAACTTTCATTTGGAATTGAAAGGACGCATAGAGCACTGAGGAAACCTACTTCTAACTCAACAAATACTCCACCTAGATCCATAGTTATACAATTTCTTTTATTTCTGGACAAGGAACTAATATTAAAAACTGCTTGGAGAAAATTGCCCTTAAAATACAATCAAAGCCTGATAAGGTTTGACAATGAATATTCTTCCAGAATACTAGAACAAATGAAAAAAGTCTGGCCAGTAATTAAACTGTTGAAACAAAACAACATTAAAGCACAGCTGAGCTTTCCAGACAAGATAAAGATACTTTTTGCCAATGAGATGAGAATCTTTAATGACTTAGAAGAAGCTACTATATCATCAAAAGCAACAACATAGTGTCTATCTCAGAACAAATGGAATGAATAGCCACCACTCTTAAAAGAATAAAAGAAACAAATCATTGGACTGATGCTAGAAAGATGTAACAAAAACTGATTCCGAGCTAGATGTAAAAAAAAACTCTTACAACTACAGCTCTCAAAGTATCAACCAATATGGTACATCACTTGTCATCTGTTTTTATTTAAAAAAAAGAGGGTTTCTTAAACAACTGAGAAACAGTAATGATTTATTCAGAATGTTCAAAGAGTCCAGTACTTCTTCACAAACAAAGGTAGGTCAAGATGGGTTACTATTTACATTATATATAAGCCAAACCAAGCAACATATAATACAAACATGGAAGTTTCTATTCCCCTACTTGACCTCAATGAATACTTATATTGTTCATTTTTCATTGATTTTACTTATAATAGTTTAAGCAATTAATTAACCAATTCAACAAGGTACCATTCATCAGAGTTCAGACTCAAATGTAACAAATTAACATCATACATAATAGCAGTAACAGTAGAGTGTTTTGAAATAAAATGCTGTCATGGAGACTAATGCTTCTTCAGTTAAAGTATGATTTAGAAATGTCATGTACATCCTAGTTAAATAATAGTAGCAGGGTCTTAGTACAAATGTCATCAATATTCTGTCTAAATATAGTTAATATCAATTATGGCAGGTCTCACAGCTATGAGAGCTGTTTGATCAATCCTGATAAGGTATGTATGGATGCAGCTGTGTTGGTCTGCTAGTAAAAATGTCATTATTATTCTGTCTAAACATAGTTGATATCAATTATGGCAGAGTTCATAGCTTTGCATGCTGTTTAATCAACCCTGGTATGGTGTGTGTGTGGATGCAGCCGTGTCTGGCAACTAGTACAAATGTCATTATTATTCTGTCTAAAAATAGTTAATATCAATTATGGCAGGTATCATAGCTTTGAGTGCTGTTTAATTAAGCCTGACATGGTGTGCATGGATACAGCTGTGTCTGGCAGCTGTTGCATGTTCCCATTTTCTACTCCAGGAAGCTATGGGTTGCAGCATGTGATCAAGGTTTACTGATGCTTGTGTATTAAGAAGAGACATTTGGTGTTTTAGCATGGATCCAGGGGAAGGGGGTGGATAAAACTGTGATTTGGGATATTTTGGCAGAGAATAGTTTGTTTATATATCTGCTAAGTGAGAGGTGGGAAGGCTGGAAGAATGTGTTATCTCTTGTTGTGGCGGCTTGTCAGGAGGATTTTTTTTTCTTTTTATCTATTTGCTTTCTGTTCTTTTCCTGGCTGCTGCCTCACTGAAAGGGAGGGAATTTAGACTTGAAGTTGCAGTGAAGTGAAGCTTTGCTTCAGGTGCATCGTTGGCCTCTGGTATGCAGTACACAGACACACTAACAGAAACAGATGCTCCCAGGTTACTATGGTAATGGAGATAGAGTGAAGATAATGGTTAACGGCTCTGTGGAGCCTCTGAGATGATTCTCAGCAATGAAGTTTTTGGTTGAGAAAAAAAAATGTATATATATATATATATATATATATATATATATATATATATATAAAATGGCTGTTTTAAACCATATGTATACATATTGATGGTCTCCCAACACTTCATTTAGCTCATTAGGTTATTCCTGATAAAAATAAATAATTAAGCACAATTTTATATTTAAAATGTATTTTAGCCCAAACACATTAAGGACCTACATAAGAGTGGGAGCCTGAGTTATTGTGAATGACTAAGAGCACTTGGTCTTGTGCAGTATCCTTTGCAGTGGTCTGGGAGACGAGCTTGCTCTGATGTGTTGGGCATACGGGGATAGCTGATTCTAGGGGTGTTTGGGGTTGCCAGGAAGTTGTAGAGAGTCATCAGATTTCCTTCATGGAAATATCTGTGGGAATGAAAGGTGTGTTGAGTGGTTCACTGGCAGAGTGGCCACTGCATAGAACAGGCTGGTAAAATGGAACAGGACAAATATTGGTTTGGATATTTTAAGAAAAGCCTGGAAACACACCACATGAACTAGTAAATGGTATTCTGGCAAAACTGGATGGGCATTATTGCTCGTGCTTGAAGTACTGATATGTGACTATGTAAGGATGGAAATATACTTATAACAAATAAGAAACTAGAAGTGTCTCTTAATTTAAAGTCTATGGACTGTATAAACATGCTTGGAAGGAGCTAATAATAAGAATAAGCATTACAGCTTGTGGTCTCTTAAATAACTAAGCAACAGCCAAAAAAAAAAAAAAAAACCACACACACAGTAATTATGTAATGTATGATTTTAGTAAATCTAGACATAACATATATAATCTTCATATGAGATGAAGCTGTCTGCTGAATTTAGATATTAAAGACAGGATTTAATAACATGGACTTGTGTATAATAACACTACTCTCTTAACCTGTCATAAATGACATACACTACATTGCAAATCAAGGGGAAGCATGATGATTTTCTTATATAAGTAAATATGCACAGCAAGTCATGTAATTGCTTTAACCTGAATTATAGTTTTTGTAACCCATATTGACCATATATAATACTTAAGTGGTTACCAAGGTAACTAATGTTTTATACATGATATCAAACTGACAAAGTTGTTCAAGAGAAACAATAGAACCTGCATTTAAAATGTCAAAGAATGCAACAATCGTATTCTGAAGAAATAGTACTAAATTGACAATAGACACTCAGTTTAATAGCATGGGCTTGTTTATAATAACACTACTCTTTTAACTTGTCATAAATGACATACACTATATTGAACATCAAGGTGAAGCATGATGATTTTCTCATATAAGTAAATGTGCATAACAAATTATATAATTGCTTTAACCTGAAATGGTGTTTTGTAACCCATGTTCACCATACATAGTTTCTGTCTATACACACTGAGCAGAGTGGATAAGAGTTGTTGACCGCAGCTGTTAGCTGAGATATATAAGTATCCTGTTTTTTTTATTTATACAGATTATTGTTTTTAAAAATTAATATATTGCACTTTTATTATCTGCTTTTTAGTCTTTGAGTATATTTTATTGCTATTAACTAATCTGCACAAGTAACTGATTTGTCTGCAGTTAAAAGCATTCTGTATCTTTACAAATCTTTATCTGTTTGTGGCTTTCTCTGTTGCTACTGGCTGTAGGCTATTGTTTCTAGCTGAAGCTTCTCTTTAACTTGTCTATATTGTGTTAATAGTCTGCTGAGTGGGGGCTGGTTCTTTTGTGTTCTTGTAAAAAAAAAAAAGTTGTTCTTCTGGTATTTAAGCCCTAACTTTGATAGGGTTTCTGTCTATACACACTGAGCAGAGTGGATAAGAGTTGTTGACCGCAGCTGTTAGTTGAGATATATAAGTATCCTGGTTTTTTTTTCAATTATTTATACAGATTATTGTTTTTAACAATGAATATATAGCACTTTTATTGTCTGCTTTTTAGTCTTCAAGTGTATTTTATTGCTATTAACTAATCTGCACAAGTAAGTGATTTGTCTGCAGATAAAAGCATTCAGTATCTTTACAAATCTTTATCTATTTGTGGCTTTCTCTAGTGCTACTGGCTGTAGGCTATTGTTTCTAGCTGAAGCCTCTCTTTAACTTGTCTATATTGTGTTAATTGTCTGCTGAGTGGGGGCTGGTTCTTTTGTATTCTTGTAAAAAAAAAAAGTTGTTCTTCTGATATTTAAGCCCTAACTTTGATAGGGTTTCTGTCTATACACACTGAGCAGAGTGGATGCGAGTTGTTGACCGCAGCTGTTAGCTGAGATATATAAGTATCCTGTTTTTTTTCGATTATTTATACAGATTATTGTTTCTAACAATTAATATATAGCACTTTTATAATCTACTTTTTAGTCTTTGAGTGTATTTTATTGCTATTAACTAATATGCACAAGTAACTGATTTGTCTGCAGTTAAAAGCATTCTGTATCTTTACAAATCTTTATCTGTTTGTGGCTTTCTCTGTTGCTACTGGCTGTAGGCTATTGTTTCTAGCTGAAGCTTCTCTTTAACTTGTCTATATTGTGTTAATAGTCTGCTGAGTGGGGGCTGGTTCTTTTGTGTTCTTGTAAAAAAAAGTTGTTCTTCTGGTATTTAAGCCCTAACTTTGATAGGGTTTCTGTCTATACACACTGAGCAGAGTGGATAAGAGTTGTTGACCGCAGCTGTTAGTTGAGATATATAAGTATCCTGTTTTTTTTTTTCAATTATTTATACAGATTATTGTTTTTAACAATGAATATATAGCACTTTTATTGTCTGCTTTTTAGTCTTCAAGTGTATTTTATTGCTATTAACTAATCTGCACACGTAAGTGATTTGTCTGCAGATAAAAGCATTCAGTATCTTTACAAATCTTTATCTGTTTGTGGCTTTCTCTAGTGCTACTGGCTGTAGGCTATTGTTTCTAGCTGAAGCCTCTCTTTAACTTGTCTATATTGTGTTAATAGTCTGCTGAGTGGGGGTTGGTTCTTTTGTGTTCTTGTAAAAAAAAAAAAAGTTGTTCTTCTGGTATTTAAGCCCTAACTTTGATAGGGTTTCTGTCTATACACACTGAGCAGAGTGGATAAGAGTTGTTGACCGCAGCTGTTAGCTGAGATATATAAGTATCCTGTTTTTTTTTTTCGATTATTTATACAGATTATTGTTTTTAACAATTAATATATAGCACTTTTATTGTCTACTTTTTAGTCTTTGAGTGTATTTTATTGCTATTAACTAATCTGCACAAGTAACTGATTTGTCTGCAGATAAAAGCATTCGGTATCTTTATAAATCTTTATCTGTTTGTGGCTTTCTTACTGGCTGTAGGCTATTGTCCCCACCCTCCCGCCCAGTTGGTGTTTTGCTCTTATATTGGTGGCTTTGCAGTTGCCCGTCCCTACTGTAAATCTGATCTGTGACACTCCTCCCAGTCTAGTGTCATTAGATCATTCTACCTAGTACAGAGAGAACATTTGATAAGGCCTTCTGTTTCTCCTTTTTCCCTTTCAAAAGAAAAAAAAAAAAAACTTTTTTTTTTTGCCTGAACCTCCTTGTGTTCTGACTGTGCTTCTCAAACATTTTGGAAATATAGAGTGTATTTCAGAGCATTTATTATAACTGTAATTGCCTTAATATTGCTACAACTCAAGTGCTCTAGGTTGCACTGCATCTGAAGTGTTTGTGTGTTTTAGCTGCTTTTCTGTATATATAGACTTCTCTGTTTCTTTAACTAAATAAGCTCTGCAAAGTTGTTTTATTGCATTCTGCCTGTATTTCTGAGTTTTTTTGCACTTTTAAAGTTTGTTTTTGCTTAGTTTAACTGGTAGGCAACACACTCAAGTGTGCTAGCCGAATTAAAGCATTTACTGTGTTTCTGTACCTAATTTATGCTACTTTGTAAAAAAAAAAAAAAAAAAAAAAAAAAATCCTTGTTTCCCGCCTTCTTTACTGAACTAGAATAGTCCAGTCTTCAGGTATTGCTGATCTCTGGGCTGTGTCATAGTTCCTGTGTTGCCCATATCCTTATTTGGATAGGAGGAAGCTTCTTTGTTCATCAGTGAGAGTGAGGGGCTCTGAGCAACCTATCTGTCCCTTGAGGAGTGATTCCAGCCCAGTGGCCTGTAGCTTATTGGCTGTTTTGGGCCATTTCCTATCTCTTTCTAACCCCCTGCTTTAAAGCCAGCTTTAGCGCACTTTTGCGCTTGTAATTTAAAGTTTGTCCTGTTTGTTGCACTTACCTGTTGAGGCTACACACTCAAGTGCACTAGCCTGTGTTACATATTTATTGCATTTTTCTGCTGTTTTCTGCAAAAAAGAAAAAAAAAATATCCTTGTTTCCCATCTTTCCTGACCTAGAGTAGTCCAAATACAGGCTTTGCTGTATTCTGGACTTTTGGAAAGTTCCTGTGTTGCCCATTTCCTTTCTTGGATAAAGGGAGGCTTCTTTGTTCACCAGTGGCAGTGGGGAGCTTGGAGCAGCCTATCTATCCCTGGAGGAGTGTTCCCAGAACAAGAATCTAGTAGTCTATTGGCCATTTTGGGCCAATTTTTAGCTCTTTCAAGTCCTCCTGTATAAAACCTACTTTGGCGCAGTTTTTGCGCTTGTTACTACTCAGCCAAGCTCTTTGTGGTCCTGCAGAGTGGTGCTAGCAGCAGAGAGGCTAAAAGAGTGACTGCTAACCTGACAAAAGTGTTTCTTTTCCTGCTACTACCTAGGCGACTGTCCGATCTAGCTAAACTGCAAGTATTTCTGCTTCTTGAACTGTTTTAAACTGTTTAAAGTTGTTTTTGCACCTGCACTTTTAAAGTTTGTCCTGTTTGTTGCATTTTCCTGTTGAGGCTACACACTCAAGTGCGCTAGCCTGTGTTACATATTTATTGCATTTTCCTGCTGTTTGTTGCAAAAAAGAAAAAAAAAATCCTTGTTTCCCGTCTTTCCTGACCTAGAGTAGTCCAAATGCAGGCTTTGCTGTATTCTGGACTTTTGGAAAGGTCCTGTGTTGCCCATTTCCTTTCTTGGATAAAGGGAGGCTTCTTTGTTCAACAGTGGCAGTGGGGAGCTTGGAGCAGCCTATCTATCCTTGGAGGAGTGTTCCCAGCACAAGAATCTGGTAGTCTATTGGCTGTTTTGGGCCAATTTCTAGCTCTTTCAAGTCCCCCTGTATAAAACCACTTTAGCGTGGTTTGCGCGATTTTGCGCATAGTGCAGCATCAGGCAGTGCCACTTAATTGGCCTTAAACCATTCTCGGCTCCACAAAGCCTGGTCTTCACTTTTTCCCTTAGAACTGATCTAGTTCTCATAATAAACACCCTATTCCCACTCTAAAGCCTGGCACTTGCTCACTAAAGCAATTATATAAGTCAGCACTAAAAAATTAAAAGCACTACACCCTCACAAACTCACCTTGAGTACTTTGTTCCCCATATCCCTTTTTTTCAATTATAAAGGAATTCCCAATACTATTCTAGCATGTCCAAAGGTCAGTTGTCAATCGCCTCTCCAGTCCAGCTGGTGAATCTGGGAATCTTGAGGCAATGTTACAACTAACTCATGTACACAGACAACCCTCTCCTCCTCCCAACAAATTCCAACACATGTGAGAGATGCAACCATATAGCCAAACTGGAGGCTAAGCTCTCTCAACTCAGTACTGGCGTAACCAGTCAGGAGGAGAAGGAAACCACACTCACTACATTTCCAGTCTCACATAGACCTACCACGACAGCAAACCAAACACATAAACACACAAAAACATACTCAGAGGCTCTAAATAAAAATCTGCCTAAGCAGCAGAGACCTCCAAAGCAGACACCCAAGCAACCGCTACCCCAAAACAAAACATGTGCAACATATAGCTCACAAAGCCAATGTGCCGAACAGTCACAGCCCTTAAGGCTAAACAACACACCTGATACACTTGTAATAGGTGACTCTATCATCAGGCACACTGACATCCCGCTCACCAGACTGAACAAGGAGAAGGTCACGGTGAGCTGACTGTCGGGCGCTAGGATCCGTCACATAACACAAGCACTCAGGTCACTCCAAGGCAACTACAAATATGACTCAGTCATTGTCCATGCTGGTGTGAATGACCTGAGACGTACATCCCTGGACTGCATGAAAAGAGACATAGAGGAGCTCTCTGAGCATGTAGCCCAGGCCGGTATGAGCCTGACCTTGAGTAGCATCTTACCCTCACCAAGAATGATGCCACAATATGAAGACAAGGTGATCAATTTCAACAATTGGCTTAAGTATTGGTGTCATTCAAAGGGGATTCAATGCCTGTCTGCCTGGGATGACATGCTCGACAATCCACGATGCTTCGCTAGGGATGGCTTGTACCTGTCACCCCTGGGCTTTCAGATATTGGCAAAGGCTCTTGCCACCCCCATAGTGCCTTTTTTAGGTAAGGCTCAAAAGACAAACCCACCTTCATAGGTATCACAAGGGATAAGAAACTAAGAGTAATGCTACTCAAAGCCAGAAGTCTAAACCTCAAGATGCACGCACTCGAAACTCTCCTTAGCATGTAGAACATTGATATCTGTGCAGTAACAGAAACCTGGTTCAAGGCTCCCGAGAGCACCCCAGCAATACCAGGTTATACCTCATACCATGTTTTTCAGTTCCAAAACTTGGACCGAACCACAAAAGGAGGGGGAGTATCAATATTCGTCAAAGATACCCACACCTCCAAGTTGGTGGCACAGCACGAAGCATCAGAGACTATCCATGTGCAACTAACAGTGGGTAAAACTGCCTTCCAGTTTATAGCCTGCTACAGACCACTCTCCCAAACCCAGGAACCCCACTCGGCCTTCCTGAGAACACTGGAAAATATGAAGGTCTCTCCAAACACCATTATATTGGGCGACTTCAACTACCCTAACATAGAATGGGAGCATTACTCTAGCTCCAACACCCTAGCCTGAAGGTTCCTAGAATTTATAACAAATGCTATGGAACAACTTGTTGCCACTCCCACAAGAGGGGAAAACATACTGGGCCTTATCATCCCCAATATGGGGACTCTATCCCTGACTGGTAAGATCAGACCATAAACTAATCTCACTAGATATTCACATCCCGACCCCAGCCCCTGCCCAGAAAACCACAGTGAAAAACTTCTCTAAAGCAAATTTCACACTCCTCAAAACCGAGGTGCAATCCTTCAAAGCCCCCGTGCCTGTAGAAAATACGGCCCAGACCACAGAATCCTTTATAAACTCATTCTATGAACACCTTCAGGAATGCATGGATCATGCAATCCCAAATAAAACCAAGACCCAATCCTCCAAAGTTAGGCGTCCGGTCTGGTGGACCCCAGCCATAAACAAACTATACAATAGAAGGAGGAAGCTACTTCATGATAGAGCAAAATCCCAAAAAGGGAAGGCATCTCTGATCAGTATTAGCAAAAACTACGGGCACTCATAAAATCATCTAAGGCCAGCTTCGAGAGAAAAATTGCACAGGACACTAAGGATAATCACAAGGCTTTCTTTAGTTATGTTAGGAACCTGGGTGGGAATTCCCAGATATGCTCAGAATTAGTCCAAAATGACAAAAAATACACCGAACCCACAGACATTGTCAACATCCTAGCTGACAGGTTCAGCGCAAACTTCACCCCCCCTTCCCCACCAAAAGGGCAAATATCTATCCCAGCAAGAGCGCTGCCCCCCTGACATCTCAGATGCTCAGGTAAGAGCCGCCCACTCCAAAGCAAAAAACACAGCATCAATGGGACGAGACGGTGTCCCGGGCTGCGTCCTACATGAACTCCAAGAAGAACTAAACCCAAAAATATAACTACTGTTCAATCTCAGCCTTACTACAGGATATGTACCCAAAGAGTGGCGTACAGCAACAGTGGCCCCTCTCCACAAAGGTGGTGCCTCAACGGATCCTGGAAACTATTGCCCCATAAGCCTGACTAGCTTGGTCTGCAAAGCTATGGAAAGGATCATCATGGACCTCATAAATAAAGATATTGGGGACCTACAGACACTGGATCCTACCCAATTCGGCTTTGTTAAGGGGAGATCCTGCCTCTAAAACCTGGTTGATTTCTTTGAAACAGACACCAAGGTCATTGATGAGGGGAGGGTGGTCCACACAACCTACCTGAACCTTGCAAAAGCCTTCGATACAATACCCCACTCGGGCATTATAGATAAGCTCACCAGCTTAAATATAAACCCCTGTGTCACTAGATGGGTTGCAAACTGGCTCAAGGACAGAACCCACATGGTTAGAATTGCTGGAGCCATGTCAGACTCCAAACCAGTTACAAGTGGCGTCCCACAAGGCTCAGTCCTGGGACCTCTCTTCTTAGGTATATATTTCTCGGAGGTACAGGCTAACACGGAAGGACTGTGGCTTACCAAGTTCGCAGATGACTGCAAACTGGGCGCCATAATGAACTCTCCAGCTGACACAAGCATCCTACAAAAGGGCCTCATAGAAACAGACAACTGGTGCCAGAGCCATGGCCTCAAGCTAAACGCCAAAAAGTGTATAGTCATCCCCTTTGGCAAAAACAAAGTGCCCACAAATTACCACACAGGTGGTAATCCATTAAGTACGGAAGAAGTAATTAGGGACCTGGGGACCCAAGTTGATAGCAATCTCTCATTTGACAACCACGTGGCCAAAGTGGTTAGAAAAACATTTTATATAGCCCACCTAATCATGAAGGGATTCACATCTCCTTTACTCATCCCTCATCAGGCCCATAATTGAGTACAATGCCCCTTTTGGGATGTACCTTACCAGACACCTGCAGCAACTGGAAAGACCCCAAAAGCCTCACCAAGAGGATCAAAGGGCTCAAACAGATGCCATATGCTGCCCGGTTAAAGAAACTCCAGCTCTACTCATTGGCATACCACCTGTTCAGAGGCGATCTGTGCCTGACGTATAAAGCCATGTCCAACCCGGAATTAATGGACATGCTGCACCTCAGAAAATGCAAATCCCATCGAGCTACATGCTCGAGAGTCTTGAACCTCAGCACTGAAATAAATAGGACATGCTGGAGGGACAGATTCATAACCCAGAGGCTCCCTTCACTCTGGAATAAAATCCCAGTCCAAGTTAGGCAGAGTCCCTCATTGACTCTCTTCAAGAGGAATCTTGATGAGTGGATGGGAGATAGTAGGTTTACCCCGGGTATCACTTCTGTGTCACTGTTAGACAGAGGCACAGTATACTAACCTCGAAAAAGGGCATAGCAAAATTCATTTAAAATGGGTGGTGAAAGCCAAACACACTCTGGCTAGGCTTATAAATGCCATAGGGCAGATAGCCTAGTATGAACCTATGAACCTATGATCCTATAATACATAAGCTGTTACCAAGGTAACTAATGTTTTATACATGATATAAAACTGATAAAGTTGTTCAAGGGAAACAATAGAAGCCTGAACTAGGAATGTAACAGAATGTAACAATCACATTCTGAACAAGTAATATTAAATTGACAATAATCACTCAGTTTAACCTTTTCTGATTATACAAAATAGAATGGTGCCATTTAAATCTAAAAACTTTCAGTATATGCCATAAAATTGCAATTTATGAATATGGAAAGGGAACTTGTAATCATTAATCACAATAAGTGAATTTGTTGTTTTTAACCTACAATTTCAGTCATTTTATAATAAGAAATGCACTAACTTTCATCAATGTCCAAATAAAACAAACTTAATACTTTAAGTAAGTTAGCAACAAACAGAGTGATTGCTTAAATGCTGGCAAACAATGAAATATAACTTCTGATATATTCAGTAAACTGCATTGTATTATAAACATTTGGTATAAAAATTATTACCATAACTTATAATAAGTAATAAGTTTTGAAAGGGTGAATATGTTAAATAACTGTGTGCTATAATCTTTTACTGTGGTTTTATATATGATACATCCTACTTTACTATAATTGAATTGCTTGGCATCTATGTTTCATGCAAATATTAATTGCTTATACAGTAAGTAGACATTTATAATGCATTATAATTCTGTGTAATCTGCAATAGTACTATATATATATATATATATATATATATATATATATATATATATTCAAAATAATATAAATATTGTTTATTCCTATTACAAATATTCTCATACGTTCATATGTAGGTACTAGGCTATCTGCCCAAAGGCATTTATAAGCCTAGCCAGACTGTGTTGGCTTTCACCCCCCCCTTAGATTAGTTCCCAGTGCTTCTGTCCAGCAGAGCCACTGAAGTGATCCCTGGGGTAAACTTTCTGTTTCCCATCCAGTAATCAAGGTTTCTCTTGAAGAGGGTTAGCGAGGAGCTCTGCCTAATGCTGATTGGAATCTTGTTCCAGAGCATGGGAAGTGTCTGGGACAGGAATCTATCTCTCCAGCATGTCCTATTTATTGCTGCGGTGAGGTTTAGATCCCTGGAGCATGTGGCTCGAGAGGATATGGTTTTCTTTAGGTGGAGCATGTCCATCAATTCTGGGTGGGACACGGCCTTGTATGTCAGGCAAAGATCACCTCTGAGTAGGCGGTATGCAACCATGTACAGTTTCTTCAGTCGAGTTACATAGGGCATCTGCTTGAGGCGAGTGATCCTTTTGGTGAGGTACTTCTGTGGTCTTTCCAGTTGTTGCAGGTGTCTTGTAAGGTACATCCCAAATGGGGCATTGTACTCTATGATGGGTCTAATGAGTGATGCATAGAGGGGCCCAATGACCTCTTTCAATCTGTATGCAAACCCTTTTGTGATTAGGTGGGCCACATAGAAGGATTTTATAACCACTTTGGCAATGTGATTATCAAAGGAGAGGTTACTATCTACTTTGGTCCCCAAATCCCTTATTACGTCTTCAGTATTCAGAGGGCTACCACCTATGTGGTAGTTTGTGAGTACTTTTTTCCAAAGGGGATGACTATGCACTTTTTGTCATTTAGCTTGAGGCCATGGTTTTGACACCAGGTATCTGTCTCAGTGAGACCCTTTTGGGGGATGTCTGTGTCAACTGGTGAGTCAAGTTATAGCCCCTAGTTTGCAGTCGTCTGTGAACTTGGTCAGCCATAGTCCTCCTGTGCTTGCCTGTACCTCTGAGAAGGATATGTTGAACAGGAGGGGTCCTAGGACTGAGCCCTGGGGAATGCCACTAGCTCCTGCAACTCTTACCATGTGGTTTCTGTCCATGAGCCAGTTGGCAACCCATCTTGTGATGTAGGGATTTATGTTCAGGCTAGTGAGCTTATCTATAATACCTGAGTGGGGAATGGTGTTGAAGGTCTTTGCAAGGTCTAGGTAGGCTGTGTGGACCACTTTCCCTTGTCTATAGCCTTGGTAACTGTCTCAAAGAAGTCAACCAGGTTTAAAAGGCATGATCTGCCCTTAACAAAGCTGAACTAGGTAGGATCCAGTATTTGGAGGTTTCCAATGTCTCTGTTAATGAGATCCATGATGATGCGCTCCATAGCTTTGCAGACCAAGTTAGTCAGGCTTATAGAGAAATAGTTCCCGGAGTTTGTTGTGGCTCCACCTTTGTAGAGTGGAATAACCATTGCTGTGCACCACTCTGTGGCCATGTAGCCTGTGAAGAGGATGAGTTTAAACAGTGTGTTTAGGTGAGGGGTTAGTTCATCTTTGAGCTTATGTAGAATGCAGCCTGGGACACCATCCGGTTCCATTGATACTGTGATTTTGGCTTTGGAGAGGGCTGTTTTAACCTGAGTGCCTGTGATTTCAGGGGCACTACATTCTTTTGGTATTGCTATGAGCCCTTTTGGGGATGAGAGGGGGGTGAAATTTGCACTGAACCTGTCTGCCATAATGTTGGCTATATTGGTTGGTTCATTGTATTTTGTGCCATTCTGCACTAACTCTGAGCAGATATGAGAATTGCCACTTATATTCTTGACATAGCTAAAGAATGCCTTGTGGTTATCTTTGGAGTCCATGGCAATTTTTCTTTCGAAGCTAGCCTTGGATGATTTTATGAGGGAATGTAGTTTCTTGCTTATACTGATCAGGGATGTCTTCCCTTCTTGGGATTTTACTCTTTTTTTGTACTAGTTTCCTCCTTCTATTGTGTAGCTTGTTTATGGCAGGGATCCACCAGACTGGTTTCCTTTTCTTGGAGGAGTGAGTCTTAGTTTTGTTTGGGATAGCACTATCCATGCATTCTTGTAGGTGCCGGTAGAGTGAATTAGTAAAGGATTTTGCAGCTTGGACAGCGTTATCCTTTAGCATATCGGCTTTGAAACTTTCCACCTCGGTCTTAAGTAACATGAAGCTTGCTTTTGAAAAGTTTTTCATGGTGGTTTCTTTGACCAGAGGTGGTCACGGAATATGGATATCCAGAGTCATTAGTTTATGGTCAGATCTAACCAGCAAGGGCTTGACCTTCGGTTTGGAACACCGTTCACCAATGTTGGTGATAACCAGGTCCAATATGTTGTTACCTCTGATGGGGGTGCTGATCAGTTGATCCAGGGCATTTGAGTTTATATATTCTAGGAAATGTTGGGCAAGGGAGTTTCTACTTGAGTAGTTCTCCAAGTTAATGTTTGGGTAATTGAAATCACCCAATATCAGGGTGTTTGGTAGGACCTTTATGTTTCCCAGTGTTTCCAGGAATGCGGAGTGGGGATCCTGGGACATGGTGGGTGATTTGTAGCAAGCTATTATTTGAATAGCAGTTTTGCCTGTTGTTAGTTACACGTGGATGATCTCTGAAGCATTGTGCCACTAACTTGGAGGTGTGGGGATCCTTGATGAATATGGATACTCCCCTGCCTTTTGTATTTTGGTCCAGATTTTGAGGCCGAAATGTATGGTATGAGTTGTAGCCTTTTAGTGCTGGGGTGCTCTCTGGAGCCTTAAAGCAGGTTTCTGTTACTGCACGTGTATCGATTTTCTCCCTACTGAGGAGTGCCTCGAGTCCATGCATTTTGAGGTTTAGACTTCTAGCATTGAGTAGCATTACCCTCGTTTTTTTTTTCATATGATGATACAGTTTATGGAGCTCAGATGCTCTGGATTGTCAAGGTATGAGTGATAATATGATGGACTTAGGTTTATCCATCAGATTAGGAATGATTTCCATTCCATGGCTAGTGCGGATCTTTGTTTTGTTAACATGTATTAATTTAAATTTATTTCACAAAAACATTTTTAGTATGCCTGTCCAAAATATTACTTTACTGGTAAACACTCAAATTATAAAACTGATAATTTCCTTTAAAAGCTCAAACATATACTTTATAGTTATCAGAGGAAAATGTTTAATAGTCACAATAAAGCAACAAATACATAATCTAAATAACCTAAGATGGATTTAACTTTATTATCTTTAAATACAAATGGCTTAAACAATCCTAGCAAGTGTTCAAATGAAATATTTAAAAGTTTTTCATGGTGGTTTCTTTGACCGGAGGTGGTCGCGGAATGTGGATATCCAGAGTCTGATTCAAAGCACAAATTGTCTTCCTTCAAGAAACTCAATTCAAAACAAATGATAATTACAAATGGAATCCTAAGGAATATATGATATTGGTGCAATCCACTTATAAGACAAAGACAAAAGGGGTAGCAATTTTATGAAAAACAAATGCGATTAACCCAGAAATCATTTATAAGTATGAAGATAAAGACGGCCTTATGGCATTAGCAATAGTTAAATATAATAACAGAACATTGACCCTAGCCAATCTATACTGTCTCTCAGGCATTGAAACAGGAACTGTTAAAAAACACTTGGTTTTCATATCCAATAGTTATAAAGGCAAGTTAATATTAGGAGGGGATTTTAACTGTATATTTGATATTTCTGAAACTACAAATAAAAGACCGCTGCATACATCTGATATATCAAAAGTTTTAAACAAGTGGGTAGAATCATATCATCTTGCATATACTATCAAATTTAAAGAAGATAAATCTTTGTTGTTTTCCCATCAAGATCACAGATTTGGTATCCAAACTAGAATAGATAAAATATTTGCTGCCCATGACTTACACTCTTAAAATCATAAATTTCTCAATCACTCTCTGTCCCTTTTCAGACCACAATTCATTGATAGTAAACTTCAAAATGGGTACAAAACATTAATCTTTAATTCCAGCATATATAACTAAATTTAGAGTTCAGACCCCTGGTTATTATCTGAATTACAGTTCTTCTTAGATATTAATTACACCACAGAGATAAATAAAATAGTGATATGGGACTCAGTAAAAGCTTACATATATGGTAAAACCCTAACTTGGTATTAAAAAAAAAATCAGAGAATGGAATTCTGAATTATTAGATCTCAAACAAAGCAAAAATGCATTCCCTGCTCCAAAGTCTCTCCACAAACACCAAATATATCCCAATAAAAACTTGTATGAAGAGACACCAAGGCGATATCCAAAATACAGTAAAACTTTTATTAAAATAAATAAAAGTGTGCATGAGCGCTTTCAGGCAACAAGCCCTTCCTCAGATGCATTAAAACAGTTAAGACATACATTTAAAATACCATGCCATCCAATCCAATCCTAGTATTTTACCCTCCTTTTCCTTAGTAAAGGTTTTAAAGGAACAGCAGTGTTTAAACCTGGGTTCCTGTCAGCCCCTAACTTTATTATCCATTTCGCTTCATTGCATTCTGTTTCATTGACAACATCCCCACATCTAACAGTTTTATTAACCATTTGTACTACCATAAATTTAAAAGAATGACCTTCTTTTTCACTAATGTGTTGTGCTAAAGCATTATGCAGGTTCTGATGTCTAATTTCATACAAATGTCCAAAAATCCTGTTCTTTAACATACAGTTGGTTTTACCAACATAATAGGAATTGCACATTTGACACATAGCTATATAAACAAGATTCATACTTCTACAATCTGCATATCCCTTCAAATAATATTGCTGTCCTGTTGTGGGATGTATAAATAAATTATCCTTATAGATATAGTCACATGCTTTACAGTGACAGCAAGGAAAAGTGCCTTGACGTTCTATCCTGACCATCTTGTCAGGACCTGACTTGGGTTCATGACATAACATGTCCTTTAAATTTTTATTCCTCCTAAAAGTAAATCTTGGTCATTCTCCAACCATCTCTGCTATTCTGCGATCCATACGCAGAACCCCCCCCCCAGTTCTTCTTGATAATGTCACAAACACTCCCTATGTCATTACCATATGTAAGCATAAATTGTCCTTGTCTGCATTGAATGTCCCTTTTTCTATTCATGTCTCCATCACTGCCTTTCCTGTTATACCAAGGTTTGGCCCCTTGCCTCCGTTCAGACCTTACTGCATCCACTGATGTAACCACCTGTTGTCTACTATATCCCCTACTTAAATAATTATTAGACAAATCACCTAACTTTTTGTTCAAATCACTCCATTTCAATGCACAAGCAGGAAACCCTATTTGCTTGACTCTTTACAATGTTTTTAAAGGTATATCTAGGATGCATGCTGTCAAATGACAGCAAGGTGTTCCTCCAGCAATCCTTCCTATTAGGCATAGTTTCTATGCATCCATCTGAACATTTGCATAAATGTACATCCGAAATTTCTATCTCATGTGATGAATAGCTCAGAGAAAATTTAAAAAACTCTGTGCTACTCTCCAAATAATCCACAAAAAGCCTCAGCTCCTCCAGTGTGCCTCCCCATAAAAAGAACACATCATCTACAAAACGGACATAATGTCCCACCAACTCCTTCCATGCATGGTTCTGTTGGAAAAGAACCATGTCCTCCCAAAAAGCTAACACAAGGTTAGCATACAAATTGGCACAGGGCGTGCCCATGGCAACGCTCTGTGCCTGTCTATAATGATTGCCTTGGCATAGGAAGATATTATTCTCTAATACCAAGCTCAGTAATTTACATATTCTTTCATTATCAACATCATTCATTTGGATCTTTTCTTTCAATATATATTCAATAGCCTGTAACCCATATTCATTATGAATAACAGTAAACAAGTTCTTCACATCCAAAGTCATGAATAAAAAAATCTTGCCAAACAACTGTGTCCATATACGTAGATAGTGAAGTCAGAAAATGAGGCGCATCCTTCAAAATCCTAAAATAAAGTTGAACAACAGGTCTCAACGCACACTCCACCCATAGCAAGATGTGTTCAGTGGCCCAACCTCTCCCCTAGACAATGGGTCAAAGGGGAGGGCTGGGCCCATCTTTATGTAACTTAGGTAGCCCCTTGAACTCTGGGGTCTTGGGATGCTCTATGTGCAAAAATTCATAAGAAGAATCCATTATTAGCCCACTTTTTCTCAAATTTAAAAGAACAGTCTGGACCTTGTCACCTATCATTTTTACCATAACAGATGAAATAGGTATAAAGGTAAAATTATCCTGTAATAAAGACGAAAGTTTGTTGCAATAATCCTGTCTACTAAGTATCACAATCGCACCCACTTTATCTGCGGGCTTCACCACTACCCTTTCATCTCGACATAATTGCTGCAAAGCTTCACGCTGTGCTGAACATAAATTGTGAAACCTTCGCCTGTTTTTATCATGAATATAACACTCAATGTCATTTTGACATAAATTCACAAAAACAGAAACATTAGGATGCATGTTTGGTAAAAAATCACTAGGCTTCTTCAGTTCTCTCAAATCAGACTGTTCTTTGGTAAAAAATCACTAGGCTTCTTCAATTCTCTAAAATCAGACTGTTCTTTGGTAAAAAAACACTAGGCTTCTGAATTATTAGATCTACAATCCAAACTTTTGTCAGTAAAAGCTGAAAAAAAATCAAAATCATTTGGAGATGAAAAAGAAAGTAAAAGTATTAAACAATAAATACAGTGGAATTCTAACACATAAAACTAGTTTAGCTTTAGGAAAAATAAAAATGAATACCTTGGCCACTTCTCCCAAACATCTACATAATTTATCCACAAGAATTAAAATTCAATCAAAAACTAATAACATTGAAGGTATCTTCCATGAAAACAAAGGGAAAAATGTCTTGGATATAGGTTACATTCTTGATTCCTATATAAATCCCTATATGGAACATTTCCAAAAAGAAAATATACATATTGATCAATTAAATCTAGATGGAAAATGTTCTAATATAAAAAAAACAGAAAAAATTAAAACTAGATCTGCAAGCACCCATATCCTACAAAGAAATTGCAGTGACAATAAAAGAGGGTAAAAATAATAAAGCTCCAGGTATAGATGGCATAATTATGGAAATATATAAACTTTTTTTTCAAAGGTACTATCCCTCTTCCATAAAACTATATTAGAAATTCAGTCACAAGCTTTAATACCACCATCTTGGATATATTCCTTAATCACATCAATCCTAAAGGAAAACAAATCCCCACCCCTCTCTACCTCATATAGACCTATATCATTATTAAATAATAACTATGTTTATGACAATATTAACTAACAGAATGAAAATACCACTATCCAAAACAATAAATAATGATCAAACTGGAATTATATATCACAGACACACACATGGCAATATTAAAATGATAATTTATCTTATAGATTATGTTACTAAAACAAATAAAACACTCATAATTGGCTTAGATATAGAGAAAGCCTTTCATTCCCTAAATCGGGACTATTTATTCAAAATCCTAATGCTATTTGAATTTCCTGCACCCTTTGTTCTTCTCCTAAAGAATATATATACGAATAAATTAGCATATGTCAAGTTAGGTCCTTTTACTTCTGAATCTATACATATAACAAAAGGCACTAAAGAAGAATATCCTGTGTCACCGATTCTATTTGCTCTGGCTATTGAAATATTGGCAGATTCAATTCGTAACAATATGCTATTTGCTGATGACATATTACTAACATTATCTAATACAAAAGAGACATTAGAAGAATTAGATATATTAACTGGCAAATTTCACATGACTTCAGGACTCCATTTCAATAAATAAAAATCAAAATTTTTATTTTTAAATAAAAAAGAACTGCAGACGAAGGGTGACCACTTCATAGGGAAACAAGAATCTACCATAAAATATCTAGGAATTGAATTATGAAGGATAATAATGAATTAGTCTAAAAAAACTGCAATAATATCATCAATAAAATTAAAATCTCTCTGGAAAAATGAAACAAAATAATATTAACATTTGAAGATAGACTACATTTAATAAAAATGTTTTTGCTGCCCAAGATCCTATATATTGCCTTGGCAATACAACTATTACCAGAAAGGAATATACTTAAAGAAATAAATTCATGCCTAATACATTTTTTATGGTTTCCCAAAAGAGACAGAATAGCTTTAATACATCATATCAGACCATGGAAACAGGGAGGATTAAACTTTCCTGATACAGAAACATATATAAAAGCATCAATATCTAAAACAATCTTAGATTGCATAAGTCCAAATTGCTCTACAAATTGGAAAGAATTATTAACTGTGATATCAATAGATGAATTTGATTTACAAAAAAAATTCAAATAATAGATAAACCCCGGGATTCATGAAGCTCGGCGCAAGGCCGGCATAAGGCTTGCGCTGGCCGTGTGGCGTATATATGGAGTAGTAGTGCCATATGCATATTAATGAAGGTGCGTAGCCGCCACAGCTACGTGCATAGGAAACTTGTGCAAGTGCATGGGGCATATCGAAGTTGCGCATGGAGGCATGTTAATGTCAGCTGTCGATGAGCAACCTAAACTGCTGAATATTATATTCCGCCTGCAATAGTAATCGCACCTATCAGTGTTTGTGGATACTGAAACGTATGCAAAGCATGCAAGATAGTTCCTGCGAACAGAAAATGAAGAGGCAAACACAAATGCAAAGTAGGCAATAACGGGTCCCTAACCCTTGAACAAATGACATGGAAAACCATGTGCCCGTAGTCCAACGTAGGGTAGAAAGCTATACCATGTGGAAGTGAAACGCATCATATGTTAGAGCGCTGCCAGTAGGTACGTCCAGCCTAATGGAGAGGGTCACCAGCTGACCCATAACATGAGGGAGGGTACATAGCTGGGCAGATGTGTCCATAACAAAATACACGAGGAGAAATGTAGATATATTTAGTGACCGTATGTCCGAATCATATCCCACAAGGCATGTAATAGTCACATACAAAAGGTATGTCCGTATTTCACATACCAAATGTGATAGGAAATAGAATATGCATGTAAACAAAACAGAAGGAGCATATAAACAGCTACAACAATAAGGACACATGTAGGCCGAAAGGAACAGTATGATCCGTACCGTCAACTAAGATTACCACCTGTCCCACTTTGCGAGCGACAGTCCCTCTATGGGCAGATGTGTCCTGACAAAAACTTGTAAAAATGGCAAATGTCCAGAGATTATAGGACAAAATTATTCCTTAGAGATTATGTAATAGTTGCATTAAACAGTTTCTCTGTATGTATATTACATAAATGTCATAAGAAACAGAATAAGATACTAAAATGCTAAAAGAATAAGCTTATATATAGGCAAGAATTGTAAGTTCTATCTGCCGAACTGACTGTGGGTATGTGTCAGCCTGTAAAATGTGATGTGTTCACCACAAATGTCCCACTGTGGCCAATTGAAAAGGTGGAAACCCTACTGTCGACTGTGGGGAGGCATTGTCCACAACAGTTGGATATTTGTAAGGAATAGCTTGGACATAGAAAAAGGTGCCATCCTACCAATGAGTACAACAGGCTGGCAAAATCCGGAAGTCAGCGGTACAAGCAGAACCTGTATGTGACACAGTGGAATGGGTAGTACCCGGGTATACCAACCAAGTAATGAAAGTTAAGTATGGGTATGTACCTATGTGCATGAGGTATAGCATGTGGAAAGCAAACATGGCAGTGTAGTCCACACAACCATAAAGGTACCTGACACATGTAGGGTATTCAATGTGTTACTCTGGCAATGTCATGGGCCAACAACCAAAGTAGTGATCTATGGGGTGTAAGGAATCTGTGTGTGTGGAGTGGATGGGTAATGGTAAAATCCTCCAAGACGATACTGTGTCGTATGCAGAAAAGGTGAACCGGAGGTGTATGAGGGAGTAGCGGGTGAAGCTAAAAGAAACACAAACACATGCAGAAACAGCTGCAAGACAAGCAGACAAGCCATAGTGTAGAACACAATCCCACAAACATATGAATATGGAAATGTGCGATACAAATGTATAGATATGTCACCGTCACATACCCACAGATTGGTCCTGATGGAACTGGCCGTAACAAATGCAACACACCTTGATGCATAATGGCCTACCCAGCATTCCCTCCACATCACACAACCCACTCCCATACCAGAACGTCCACCAAATCCAGCCGTACTTGGCCTACTGGTTCGTTGCAGACACCACTACACATAGTGAGCCCTATGCATATGTAGTAGGTAGTGTCACCCTAGGCAGTTCCAGGATTGCAAACCATGTATCCCTTGCATGTAAAACCCCCTGCACATTTTCATAATGCCAAAAAAATTTTCGGAATCTGTCTTGTTTTGGTCATGTCAAATGTTTGGGATATCCGTCATGGGATAAGTAACCTATGTAAATAGTAGAATGGGTATGAAGACACAATGTCCAATGTTGTAGCTATCTGGAGACAAGTCAAAATGTGCAGTAGAGGTCCATGACACTGTCCAGCCCTACGTGGTCATGCATAACCTAATACCCAGGATAAAACACCTGCCCGTGACACACGGGTTCCGACACGAATAGGCGGGAGAATATTTTGCACACATTCGCATAGTGGCAAACGGCATAAGGGTGATGAAGACACTGACATAAACAGGATAACCCTGATCAAGTGTGAGGGACACTTACTGTGTGCAGGCATGACCGACCATACCTGTCAACCTGTGCGAGCAAGATACCTGGACAGAGCCATGAATAACAGTGAGACAAAGGCCCTAAAGTAGGGACAATTTGTAAAGATACCTCTTAGAAACATAGACATTTGATAGAATAACAATTTGCACATTGGCATTAATGTCCTGAAGAGTATGAAGTCTGAAACCCTACTGTCTGTCATCATGTTCCGACTTCAGTCTTTAATGATTAGCTACTGCTTTGCCAGAACACAACAGCGTATTACAGAGGTCCATACATATTTACAGTAACAACCCTTCACATTTGTTTAATGTACAACTGCATACCTGTAGTCACTTCATGTCCAAAATAATAATCCCCATATGACTGAATACAGGAAATAGTCAAATGTGAATGGGAACACCCCTCACCGTGGAGTATGGACTGTAACAACCCCACCCATAATATGTATTGCCAACAGCATAAGCTGCTGACAGGTTCCCAAACACCTGTGTCTGTAAACACAGGTAAAAATTCATAATAGGGAGAAACTCCCTGTCCATGTGCTTCATCTGACATTTGAACTCGGCCAGGGAAGTTACGTTCACCAGGTGGACAAGCCTAAACCCAGATCACTACATGAACACCCTGACAATCAAAGACCTGTATGTGCCAGGACTATAAGCCTTGGTGCTCTGCATATCCTTGGAGTGATTAACTATGCAGCTGGGGTCCACAGCAGTAGACAATAGGGAATGTGTAATAAGTAGTACCAAGTTTTTCCCAGCATTCGGCCAATGTGAATGCAGTCCCGGTTGAATTACGACCACAGCACATATAAGTTTAAAGTGTAATGAATGCGTTTGTGCTGTAAACACATTTATATATGTAAATGTGAACGTGTGTTTCGCATATGTCCGTAAACCGGAATACAGATATGTAACTGTTACGGTCACAATTAGGAAAGCCCACGTAAGCACAAAGATTTATTAAACATATATAACCCACAATAAGGATATGCAAGTGCGCCTGCGTGTGTGTAATCCGCTCACAGCATAGCAAATTAATGCTGTTTTCTCCACGTTATATATATATGGCTCATAACTGTTAACCCCGTAAAGTAAGAAACCGGGCAAAGCCATGAAAACAACTGGTACAAATAGGGACAATTCTCAAATATTGCCCTAACAAACATAGAATGTGGATATAATAACAGGTGTTTCACTAGCATGGATTCTCTGAAGGGTATGAAGTCGTAACCTCAAATGCTTGTCATTATTTTCCAACGTCAGTCTTTAATGATATGTCACTAATTTGCTAGATAGCCACAAGGTTATGAAAAACGGACCAAAGATAAGAGGCAAACATCTGTACATTTGGCGAAAATCTGTACAGTTGAAAGGTATGATATGGATATATATATATATCTGTGTATACACATATATCCACAGACTTAAACCAAAGAAATGTATGAAATGAGGAATGTACAGACATATATGGACATATATATATATATATATATATATATATATATATATATATATATATACACACACGATGCATTAATAGATATATACACAACAAACATAAACATATGTCCTTGTAGATATAACACATGTACATAAATAGGTCACAGCATAGCTATTATGGATAGACAGACAGACATGCATGAAAGGTGAATATACTGCTGCTCTCCAAACCATTGCTCGGAAAGTACCAGTGTGACAGACCTGCAAGTTCTACACTTTAAACATGGATATAGGTGTCCTTTGCAGGACCCCAAAAATTGAGCCCGTACTAAGTGTGTCCAATTATCATCGATGCAAAGGAGTCACAGCTGCAACTACGATATAGCTGTACATGCAACAGTAGCAGGTGCAAGGGTAATAACACATGGGTCGATAGAATGTATGACGTACGACCTGATATCTGGACAGCAGAGAGTGCTTAGAAGTGTCTTCATACTTTATTATCGCTCACATTAAATATGTCTAATGAGTACTGTGGAGGGGTGTCAGGTATGGGAATCATGGGTATGCAGAAATGGGCCTAGGCGTTGGTTGGCACAGATTTATCAGGTCCGCCCCATGGGAGTGATCAATATACCTATGTGGGTACAGCACACACCTATATTCTCCAAAAAGTTAGAACCCATCTACTGGATATTGTGTAAACCATTGGGAGAAGATGTAGGAACTTATATCAGTGTCATGTAGGCGATTATCATGGATGGACATGCGTACAACCAAGATGGTAACCATACCTTCCAACCTTTCAGAATAAGACAGCTGGACAAAGGCATAGTACATGAAATACAAATAGGGACTATATTAAATATACCTCAGACAAAGTCAGAACGTTGATAGAATAATGGCGTAGTCAGGAGTATGAATTTTATGAGGGTTATTAACCATGAAATACAAATGTCAGTCATTATTATCTAACTTCACAGTCCTTAATGCCTTGCCAGTAATTTACCAGAAAGGCACATTATTATGAAAAAAGTAACAAAATCATAGGTCAAACCTCGGGACATTTACCCAAAATGTGTACAGGTGAGAGGTATGAAGGTAACCCGTCCTAAATAAATGTACAGAACTAGTGATACTAGGTGGACAGGTGAGAAGAAAGACGTCAGGACAAATGACAAAACATGTACAATTCAAAAGCATGTACCTCGACAAATGTGAATGACAACATATGCCCTGTGAAAGTCAATATGGAAGGTTAATAGAATCAAAAGAAATGTGTCCCTCAGGATGTCATGCAGTGTCCCCGATACAGTGTCCAGTTCCCCACACTCGCACGTGGAGTTCTGCCACTGACAGAAAGCACAAATACCGGTGAACACATAAGGTACATGATAGAATAATAAGTGTGGATAAGCACCTGTTGGCCTTTGTGAGGAATACAACCCGCTGGGTGGTTGTGTCCTGCAATAGGAATGTAATGGCATCTGGCCTGTGATGCCGCCATATATTGTGTGTATTGGTGTAATAAAATGATATCCCATATCAGAAACAGATACATGTCAGAGGAAACAGTATTATCGACTGCAAGATCACTCAAAAGGTATGAAAAGCACTGCAGTAGGAAGGTCAGTATTGACCGCAGGTATTTGCTGACATGTCAAATGACACAGCAGTCTATATAAAGTACCTATAGGGCTGCCACCTTTACAAATGATGGCAGTGGGAGCTGCTCTGTAGAAATGCCAGACATAGCAGGTCACAACATACCCACAGCCATGCATACACCACAAATAGACATAGCACACAGCAAAGCCTAGGCCATGATACACGAAGCCTCCAGTGTGTACAAGTAGAGTGAGAGTAAAGCAAGGAAAGATGTCTGTCAAGTTATTCAGAAAACTCCTCTAGGGGCATGTAAGACCGCCCGTAACACGAACATTGCACGGACAATGTTGGGATTTGCAACATACCCCATTTGTAGGTGAAAGCTATGCAAATGATGTAAATATGCGATACATGAAACAGTACGCTGTCCGTGCAAGAGCAGAATTATGTGCAGAAATTTACCTGGATGTTAAGCAAGTAACGTTCTGCATGTTGCTAAACGGAGCAATGTCAGCTGCAAATACAGTATGAATACAGTCGAAGAAGCATGCCAATGACCAAATATAAAGCCAGTGCATTATTGTCCATTGGATAGCAATAAAACTGTAGTTGTCCTCCCCCGATCTCTGGTGTGGAAGCGTAGCGCAGCGGCATGAGTACGCGCTGTGCTTCAAAACAAGTCAAATATGTATAATATACATACAAAATGTAGGTTTAGTTAGATGTTAGTTCTCCATGCAGATGAATGGCAAGCTAGAGACAACATGGCTACTGCGTACTGGTTGTTATGTGTGGAAGCGCTTTGTCAGAGATGTAACCAAGTATTTGTAGGCAATCTGATGCAAGTGAGGCTGAGGATAGTCAATCGCAATATGTCATGCCATATGGGCCAAGCCTCTACAGTGTAGTGTAGGATAAGGGGACTATCAGAGTATAAGATAGGTGACAACATGAGTGTGTATGTATAAAACACTGTAATCTTACCGGAGCAGTGTCACATGTTTACTGTCAGTACTCATCAGTGTAAGAGTCGTGTTATGATCTATCCTAGGGAAAGTCAGGAGACTGATGGTGTATGCCATGGATACCACCGATGCTTCCTACAAACCTGCCTACAGTGTGTCCATGCCTGTGCATGCCAGTACTCCTGATTAAGCATGTGTGCAGGCATGTCAGCCCGTGTGCACGTGTTGAAGAACGAGTAAGCTAGTGTACAAATGTTGAAGCCCGTGTAATGTCGTGTAAGCCAGTGTACATGTTTGTAAGCATGTATAAATGTGTATTACACACATTACACAAGTACTGCACACTCAGAAACACATGCTGCCAGTACTACACATATCAGTGAAATAGCACATGGATGGAGAATACATCATCAGAATTAACAGTGCTGTAAACTATGCTACATTGATGGTCATAGCTGCAATGCATCATGCCTGCTGATATACACCTAGAAGGATATCACACTTTGTGTTAACAACATTCTAACATCAATACAGTGGTATAAAGCCACCATGTGCATCAGCACCAGGTTAGTCTGATCCTGCATCAATGTTACACATCACAGGTGGTGGCACAGGTGACATCAAATGCACAGGATGTGGTGTTACATTACCAGAGCTGTCATTGAGCCAATCTACACGTAGGTGTGTGTGTGTGTGTGTGTGTGTGTGTGTGTGTGTGTGTGTGTGTGTGTGTGTGTGTGTGTGTGTGTGTGTGTGTGTGAGTGAGGGACAATGGTTATTGCATGGCCCAATGGTGATGCAATGGATGTGTGTATGTGATAGCCCTAGCTGTTTGTGGTAAGTGTGTGTGTCTGCATATACACAGGTACAGCATGTGTCAGCCATATACAGGAGGTTGTGGGACAGTCACAGACCATACCTGCCAGGCTGTACAGATCGCCATTACTGGCCATGGACACCCCTCCATGCATCCAACACTAACCCAGCCCTGCACCTGTCAATGTATACACATACAGTCCTGGGATCTGTACCACAACCTGTGGATAAATGGGAGTCAGTAATGTTAACCTGAGTTGCATAGTATTGTCAGTTAATACATACGTATATGAGACATAGTCACCCTCCAAAGTAATAACCACTGCTGACTGTTGCCGAGATGAGCACACGACCATTCAAAGGTGCTGTACTAACATTGTTTCCAATGCCCCTTGTAATACCCAGCAACACAATAACTGGTCACTACACAAGTGTAACGCAGGATCACTACAGCACACAGTATGTGCACTATCACAGAGCCATAGCAGAAGTACATACATCCAAGGTGATCACGTACAGATAATGCAGCACATTCAAGAGTGATAATCTCAACATACATATCTATATACAATATATATATATATATATATATATATATATATATATATATATATGTATATATAGATATAGATATACACACACACACACACACACACACACACACACAAAACACATTTGGCAGGGTAGGGAGCAGAACACAGATGTAACCACTGTACCACACAAAACAGCATTACGCAGTTACAGAATGTGCTACCATGATTAGTAGATCACAGCATTCACACAGGCATATGTCTAGCCTGCAGACAGCAGCATCAAAGGCAAAGACGCCGTACGGATGTTATGGAGAGTGAATAATGTAAAAGCAATGTACTGTTGTCATGCAGCTGGAAACACGCACACACATTTGGCAGGGCTGGGAGTCGAACATACAACTACCCTATCACACTACAGCATGACGCATTTACAGAACGCGCCACCAAGATTACTGAACACAGCACTCCCAGAGGCATACTTCTAGGCATGAGTCATCATCCGCAAAGGCAAAGATGCTGGTAGGAAATATCTGTGGTGTGAGGCATCTAAAAGCATGACTGCGTCCCCAGGCGGACGGAAGCACGCGCGCACACACACACACACACACACACACACACACACACACACACACACACACTTGGCAGGGCTGGGAGTCAAACATACACCTAACTACCCTATCACACTACAGCATGATGCATTTACAGAACGTGCTACCGAGATTACTGAACACAGCACTCCCAGAGGCATACTTCTAGGTGCGTGTCATCATCCACATTAGCAAAGACACACCGGTAGGAAATATCTGTGGTGTGAGGCATCTAAAAGCATGACTGAGTCCCCAGGCGGATGGAAGCACATGCACACACACACACACACACACACACACACACACACACACACACACACACACACACACACACACACTTGGCAGGGCTGGGAGTCGAACGTACATCTAACTACCCTATCACACTACAGCATGACGCATTTACAGAATGCCCTACCGAGATTACTGAACACAGCACTCCCAGAGGCATACTTCTAGGTGCGTGTCATCATCCGCAAAGACAAGGACGCCGACAGGGATTGTATAGAGAGTGATCAGTCTGAAAGCATATAGACATATTACTGTCCCACGGTAGACGTAGACAAACACATGGCAGTGGTGTGATTGGGGCAACTAAAGATTTACGGAGCACTACAACAACAATACATAGACACGGGACGTGCCACAGACAGTACACCCTTCAAGATAGTCGACCAGTGTGTACTCGGTAGGCATCCATTGTGACATTGAAAATGGACATCTGTTGCGTGGATGACCACCATCACTATACAGGATGTCAATGGCCATACCCATGCACAGAGGGACATCACCGACACAAGGTGTCACTGGCCATGGCCACACAGTAATACACATCTGTTCGGACTGTACTGTGTGTCGATCTACACAACGGCATACTGGGCATGCTCACACACTTAGCAGTTGCAAAGGGCCGTCTTGCATGCAGATGGAGTCTAAACATGCAAGGGCTCAGTTTGGACTGTCCTGTGTGTCCATCCATACAATGGCATAATGGGCATGCTCACACACTTAGCAGTTGCAAAGGGCCATCTTGCATACAGACAGAGTCTAAACACAAAAGGGCTCAGTTTGGACTGTCCTGTGTGTCCATCTACACAACGGCATACTGGGCATGCTTACACACTTAGCAGTTGCAAAGGGCTGTCTTGCATGCAGACGGAGTCTAAACACGGAAGGGCACAGTAAGGTATAACTGTCCCCACGCACAGGGCGGACACTCACATGCAGTGACCAGTACACACTCAGGTGCCATCACAGCTGTCATAGGTGCAGATCCCAGATGTACACACCGCAGTCTACACTGTAGCCCTCAAGACATCACCATGTCATTGGTGCAGCAATACACAGCCATACATTACCACAACACCATGTGACACATGACCAGTGGACTGTACAGAGGTCTACAGCAACTGTGCAGAGTACACATGTACTGACAGGGTTCCAACAGGTGTTATGCATTGCAATGATACCACTATACATGACCAGGTCGGCTCAAGACATACCAGGGGCCCTGGGTCTTTCACAGCTGTTACAGATGAGTGTTGCTGTACACCAACGAGCACACATGTTTTGATATGTCAGACATGTGATTGCAGTGGATGTGTGCATGGACCACACACACAACACATATGTACATAGCATAGCGTTTGCTGTCCCCCGTGCAGACAAGTGGCTTAAGCAATCATACGCACACAAATGGAAGGTGGGTCCATGTCTGTTGAATGCTCACAATACAGGAGGTAGCAATGTTGACTGAGGACACATTCCCCTGTACTAGTCACCCATGACACCCATGATATCATACCACAGTCCATGTGTTATGTATGTCAACTCACATGTCCACCAATAGCAATGCATACAAACATGGCTACAGGAGACGCATGTAGGACCAACACACATGTACAATCTGTACTGTGCATGCAGCAACCATGCATATGCAGTGGCTGACGTCCGTAACTCATCTGTGCCTAACTACAACATGCAGTCGCAATGCAGCCCCATCAGTGACACCTGTATATGGTGACATACTGACAGTATGGTTGGTTGTACATCACATATGGAGAGATGTGTGTACATAAAGTGGTGATCCACCTGTGTAGATGGATGTTTGCCAGGGACGGCTCACAGGTGTGTCACACGCCATCCTACCCTGACATGTACAAACAGTACGCTATGTCACTGTTACTTGACGGTGATGACATAACACACAGCGGTCAGGTGTTACCGACTGTACATCACATGAAACTTGTAACACTTACCTCCTCCAGTGTGCATATAGCAGCACAATTGCCAGACATAGCATTGGTACACATAATGCGGACAATATCGCTGCATGTCTGTCAAAGGTCTCATCATATGGCAGGTGTATCATTCCCAGCACTGCCATGTGTGTCCGCTTGTGTGATCACATATGCCACATATGGTGGGGATTACGTCCCAGTTGTTACACGCCCCTGTACACCGTTGTAGAAATCTGTACATACCGCAGTGTAGAAAGCATGACGTTGGCAGGTGTGGTGTATCACACACATCGGCTATCCATATACACATTTGTGGTCACCACAGTGTGTGTGTGTGTGTGTATGTATGTATGGCTGTCTGGTGCTTTGTGTGAGGGTGTATGCTACCATACAGTGAAAACAGGATCACCAACCCCTCATGGTGATGCAGTCTACTACCCTGTTGATGCCATTGGTCCCAGCCGTACTGGCTACCTGTGCATGTTCCTTCTCTGTGTCACGTTGTGTGGGTTTCAAAGTACTGTGAGGGGGCTGACCACATAGGCAAGGGTCCTCACCTCAACACTATGGGGTATGCATTATAGTGTTGTAGACCCCGTGAATGTGGACATGTTCCTGTATGTTCCTGTAATGTGACAGGGTATTACTGCTACACAGTGTGGCCTCATGCTATCAAGTGGCCTCTAACGTCATCATTGGCCAGACCGCTATGTACAACTCCTGCACCATGTCAACATACCTGTAATGTTTCCTGGTATGTATGTCACGTCTCTGGCTGCTGTAGCCTGTTCAACTGACCAAATGCTACAGGTGCAGTATATGTGAAGACATCTGTGTCATGTTAGACTTTCCAACAGTCAGGTTGAGGGTACATTTAGCATGCTGATATTGCCATACGTGCCTGTGAATACTCCACAGTTACACATGGGGGAATGCAAACACTGCTACCTGTAGGCGCATGCTAATACACCATAGGAGGGAACCAGGGCATCATTACTAACATGCTGTTACTGTTGTAACTGAGACACATACTGTGAACATATCACAATGCATGCTGCACCTGTACTACATGGTATGTCTGGTGCATGTCGACAGTACACAACCAATGTCATATACACGTCTCTCACTATTCACACACAACCAATGCAACATACACTTCCATCACTATGCATACACAAGTAATGTAACATACACCTCTTGCTATTCTGTTCACCCTGTGCATTAGACCATTTGAGCATATCCCTGCACCGATGGTGTAGATGACAGGGATGTGGCACAGGCTTCATCATATGCACAGGGTGATAATGTTTGCCAGGGGCATAGGCTGCACCAATGGATGACATCATGTGTGTGGGTAAGGGCCGGTGATTTGATTGGACATGTCTGTTCCGTATGCATGTGGGTGTTGTGGAGCCCTACAGTTGTGTTTGCTGTGTGCGTGTATGTGTGCACACAGTTCTGTCATTTTTGAGGCCTACACAAGAGTATTATCGACAGCTCCAGATTGTACAGAGCAGGTTGTACAGCTCACTGTGTCCAGCCACGGCCATGTGTCCTGTGCCTGCCAGGGGTTGCATGGGCACTACCAGGCAGAGGTAGAGAATGGCTACTGTCCGATGACAAATGGCCACTGGAACCGTGTCCCCACTGGGAATGTCCAGGGCCACAACCACGTGGCCTGCTGTGTCCTGGTGTGGACAGTGCAGCACCAGCTGCACTGCTACCAGCACTATGGGAGCAGCCATGTGAGGTGGCACACTCACGTTGACCTGCACTAGGTGGTGTAGATGGCCTACGTTCACGTGGCCTATGCCTCACCACTACCAGATGTTCCAGCACAGACAGCTCACGCTCGCGGATTGCCATGCCACGGTCAAGGATTCTGACCATATCACCCAATCGCCTGTCCAGAACATCAGCAATCTGCTGTTGAGCACTTGCCAATGCCTGGATGTTGTTGTTTAGGGCACGGATAGCAGCCCTCTGCAGCCTCTGCCCTTCTCTGTTCTGCCATTTGGCACGTGCCTGTGCCGCCATTACAGTCTGGAACATGTGTCTGGTGATTCCAGCTGCTGCAGGTGCATGTCTGCCAGAGGTCCTCCTACGAGCAGCACCGGCCACATGCCTCTGTGGCACCTCTGCAGTCAGTACACTGACACCATGGTGTGGAGACACACCTTATGTAGCCACCACAAGTTCCTGTTCAACGCTAGCAGATGCTGACTGTCCTTCCTCTATGGCCACTGGTGATGCGGTATGTGTTGGCAGCTGAACTGTGTGTGGGGAAGAGGGGGACATAGCTGGGATGGCAACTGTTGGCACAGATTCAGCCCCTGACAATCCTGCCTGTACCTCATGCATATGTTCATCACTGCTAGCATCTGTGGGAACACTAACATCAGATGGACCGCAAGAGGGTAATACACCTACATCACCTGTGAATGCAAAGAAAGAATCTAAATCACAATAGACATGCATGACACACACGCACTGACACACACACTGACACACAAACACACTGACACACACACTGACACACCATGTATGTGATATGACAGATGGCATACAGCATGCTTGTGATACAGCTGACAGCATGCGGCTCAGACATCAATAGTGTTTGTAAGCATACCCCCTGGAATGAACACTACAGCAAACAGGTGTCATATCATTACCCATGCAATTCACATGGTCATGGTAGTATGCATGCATCCCCGTGATACACCATGTGGACCAGAACAGGATAACAGTGCACATGGCTGACGTGACCTTGACATGTAATCTGTTGACGTGTGCATTAACATGCATACATGTCTGACACAATGGTGTCCTGACACATGTACAGCATCATACTGGGTATCACATTGCGGTGTTGTCCTTATGCCCTACAGATAGAATGCATGTTGAGCAAATGTGCATGGGCATGGTAGGGGACTGTGAGCCATCTACATTGCTGTACATTGTGAAGTACAGACACTGTGCCATTGCATGGCATCATGAGGCGTCTATATTGCTAAACAGTGAATAATATGTACACATTGCATATCCAGAACTGCATGCATACCCATGACATACCTGTGGATTGTGACCCACGATGCTGAGGTGTATACACACCACACCAAACCATGCTGTGTCATGTGACAGGTCACTGGAGGACATACAGATGACACCCCTGCATGATAACTACAGAGTGTTAGCTGCCTGGCAACCATGTCCACACATAGCGGACCTGCCACTTCACCAATTCACATATGACATTGATGTACCACACACACAAGGTACACAGCTAACAGTGATGTCATATGGCAGCAAGGGAAATGTACAGTATCTGTGGCCTGGTGTCACTGTCAGTGGAAGCTGTAGAGGTGACTACTGTCATTCTATGACACAGGCGTCATGTTCAACACATCTTATGAGGAAGACATCAGTGACACCTCCACTAGCTGTGCATAGGCATTTAAGATGTGCAGTGTACCACATCACCTGCACAATCGGTCTAGTAGGGATGTAATTGGACCATGTGTGGACAAAGTGAGACAGGGTGTATCCACATCACATCTACTGTGTGGCTACGTGTCTCTGGCCATCCCCCATGGCCATGTGTGCACATGTGTTGGTCATATGTGGGTGATGGCCATCTATCACACATGTTTGTGTTGTCCCATATGACATACACCCATAGACGTCGGATATGTCACCATCCAGAGGGCTATGCAGACAACAGGTGTATGTGTGGTATGTGGGGTATGGGTTATGGGAAAGTGTGACAATATTGCAGCCAAAACACTACGTGTCTGAGACATGTCGGATGGCACATCACAATGTGTGAACCCATTGCAGGGGCATATAACACAATGGTGACACCTGTGTGCTGCCCATATCACTGCTCACTGTGTGGTACTGTTTTGTGTACCACACGTTTTGTTCCACTGTATAGTACATATGGCTCCATTGTAGAACACCTCCACCGTTGTATGCACAGCTGGACACACATGTAGCAATGACAAATACTGTGGTTTCATGTCTGTGTGTCATTTCATTTGTATATATTGCCCATGGGTGACCTGTGTGGATGATGGGTGATGCGACCTGTATATCATGTCTGGAATGAACATCATGTGTACAAGTATTAGCTGGCCACATGGCGAATAGATCTATGCTTTGACATGCCTGATACCAATGACAGTCTCACCTGCAACGGACTCTTGTCTGTGCGGCATGCCAGAGGTACCTGTATAGGGGTGACACAGCAGTATGAACTTTATCCATGACTGTATGACAGCCACAGGGTGCACTGTTCGAGTTAACACATTTGCCTGTACAATAGCATATAGTAAGCACATGTGTGCGTACCATACATCTCAACCTCTTAGAACAATAAATTTGGACAAAGCCTACTATGATGGGGGACAAATAGGGACAGATGTTAAATATTGCTCTTACAAACTTAGAAAGTTGCTAGAATAATAGGTTTGCAAGCACATGGTTTTTACAAGGAATGTGCAGTCGTAAACACAAATGTTTGTCATCATTTAATGACTCCAATCCTCAGCTATTTGCCAGAAAGGAACAGATATTAAGGGGAACACACCGACAATATGAGGCAGACATCTGGACATTCTGCAAATACCTGTACAGTTCAGAGGTATGGTGCATACACAGGGTAACATACTGTAGTATGCAGCATGTGTGTCCACATACCTTGCATATGTTGTTACATTACATGATGTACAGTGACACATACATGTACGTGGGATATACTGGCCATATGTTCAGTACTAACTTACCAGGCAACTCCAAGCTCATTGGTTGGGAGACACCCACCTCCACGATGGCTGCTAGTATTTGTGGGAGCTGTTCCTAGGGTGTCCCCCAGACTGGCCATACATTTCCAGCTTGCTTACAGTACAACAGCTTTCGTACACACATCACACACATATCTCGTGAGACATGGTGGTTTATACGGCATGTCCACCTGGCATGTACCAGTTATATACAGGCATGTCCAACTGGCACGTACCAGTGCTATTTCCTGTCTATATGATGACTATGTTGTACATGTGGCAATAGAGCTATTCTCATGTACACAGTCAATGCACACCTCCCAACATACAACAGTACAGCCTGTGGGGGATGCACATATGCAGCCCTGCTGGGGGTTATACTGTCAGCAACCCTGACTGCACCTGACAGTCATGTGGGGATTTGTACCATTCGCAACACACCCCACTCATCTCATAGTCTCAAATGATCCCCACCACAGGCCACACATATGAGGACACCTTGTGCAGTACCCCTCCATACTCTGTGTAGGCACCAACGGCAGCCCACAACACCAAACACAACCACACCAACCTATAGCCCACAGACACATGTGTGCCCATCACATACAGCCAATAGGGTGTCATAACATACACAACACACCTGTCATAGGTGACTTTGTCGGCGGTCAAACTGCTGTTCCACTCAGCATGCTACACAAGGCGATAGTCACTTACATCCTGCTGTCGAGTAACTGGTTCTGCAACATAACCTATGCACCCATGCCACACCTCAGCAGGTACAATGTGACTGTCATTTTCCATGTTAGTGTGACTGAAGTTGTATCTCAGGGCACAGACTACATGTGCAGGGACATGCAATAGCCCACCAGTCTTGTAGCCCTGATGGTGTGGTCCGAGCCCTGGGGAGCATTTTGCAGTCATCCAGACCTGTTACCACTGTACAACGACTGACTGTGTCACTCCAACATTTGCCTGTGCTTCTGCTGTCATTCCACAGGAGTCTGGTACCTGTCCACTTTGACTGATCTGGTCAAATAACATGATGCTTTGGCACAGTTGACCTGCACCTGTCAGCCCTGGGAGTACGGATCACATGTTGGACTCTTGCTGCTTTTATACTGCCTGTCTTGCACAGTGTCCAATAACAGTCATCACCAGAATGGGAACTGGCTAGCGAAACATGTGATCATGTAACACAATGCTTGACATCATCCTCTGTGACGCACGCAGGCAAGGCACACCTGATACTGCACCACTTCAATATCTCTGCAGTGACTGGGACCTGCCTCTAGGCTCTGCAGAGCACACCTGCAATGACTGGTTATAGACAGACCGTACCTCTCAGGCACGTACCTGGACTGGCACACCCATGGCTGAGGTGTCCCCATATTCCACTATGTTGTACACACATCCTGGCTGGTTACTAAGCACAATGCATCACAGGTGCTCCACGTGCAAATAACTGTGTCTGGAACTGCTATACACAGTGTTACAAGCTGTGAATTCAACATACCCCAAGGTTACCAGACCTCATTTCATGGTGTATTGGACAGTTTGGCTCAGACTGCTGCTACTGATGTGAGACTGACAGTAACCCATACTTAACTGTGATAGCCACACATGTACCGCCACATTATGCGTATGCTGTCAGTGAGTCATAACCTCCGCTCGGCAGGATCAACCCATACACACCACCTCCAAGACCAACAGTATCCTTGACATGGACACTGCCAACATGTGACTGCTGTTCCGCACCTGGGGTTATCCCCTCATTGGTGGAATCTGAACATATGCTACTCACCCTTGTTAGCCACGTACCGGCACCACACACTTCATAGCATACACAGTACAAGAGTACTACAACACCTACTACAGATGTCTTATGACAGCGGTAGTTGATGTCATGACACACGTGCAGGTGGACAATACACATACAAATGCTAAGACATACCCCAGTGCACTTCATTAGCACGTACACGACAAAATGGATCATGCTATTCCACACAGAGCCATGATGGTACACACCAGATAACAGACTCCACGCTGGGGGTGCAGTTCCATGGACATACTTTACAACAACAGGTGGGGGCTGTTGCACAGTGGTGTACATTCCCATGGGTGGGGTAACTCACTGGTCAGCCTCAGTAGGGCCACGAGATCCCTTATCATATACTCCATAACTAGCTACATACACATTACTGTGACACATTCTGGGATGTACCACAAGGCATTATGGTGGTATGTCAGTAGTCATTGGCAATACCCACATCTGCTCACACAGACAACTGTCACTCTGGAACATGACAGAAACAGGTGATGTTGGCAACATGCTATCTGATGGCTTCAATGCTAACATTACACCCTCTCACTCCCTACGGGACCACATTCCTTGCAGGAACATTGCGGTGTCCCTGCAGTCACACCTACACAGTACTGACCTGCACTCTATATGTCCTGGAACACTGGCCCCTTGTCACCCTACAAAATCCCAGGCTGTGATGTCCACAAATCTCTGAACGACATGTCTCCCCACTGGGACACCATATTCAGTAATAGCCTTACACCAGACATTGTGGCCCCTGACTGGCACACAGCAACAGTTACACTCCACACAGGTGGTGCCACAATGCACGACTGGGACTATTGCCCTACACACCTGACTGGACTGTTCTGCACAGCTATAGGGCACATCATCATGGACATCATTCGCTGAGACTTTGTTGTGCTCCGGTACTTTGATGTCACCCGGGTTGGACTTGTTGGGGTCACAGCATGCCTCCTACACCTGGTGAACTCCTTTCATACAGTGACCAGAGTAGTTGATGATGACACGGGGGTCCACACAGCCTACATTGTCCTCTCGCTGCCTTTCAACACCGTTCTCCATTCTGGTATTGACAACATACACATCCACCTGCACATCAAAATATATGTCTCAGGATGTTATGCAAAGTGGCTAATGGACGGGGCACACACACTGAGGGTAGCATACCATATCACATACTGCAATTTAGTTACACTTGGCATACCACAGCCCTCAGTCATGGGGCCCTCATGTTTGGTATATGCTTCCCTGAGGTACAGGCTACCACATAGGGACCTTCCCTGCCTAGCTTTACATAATACTGCATAACAAGCACCGTTGTTGATCCACCAGCTGATACTGACCACATCCGTATGGGTTTCACTGTAATGGATACCTGATATGAACATCATGGCCTCAACATGCATGACACTAGGTGTATGAACATCACCTTTGCAGTACACCATTCACCCACTGGTTATCACATAGGTGTTAGTCCCCTACATACATGTCACATTGTATGTGTTCTTACTACACATGTATGTCGCACACACGCCTGTGATTACCACATTGCCATTGTGGTATGGATATCCTTCTACTTGTCCACACTTGTCTGTACTGGGTGTGTAGCTGGTACATAGGCACCCATTGCACCTCTGAACACTGGACTTATACACACATGCAAGGGTACAACACCCCGCTTAGGGTGCACCTTACACAACAGCTACAGCTTTACATAACACAACTTTAACACGCCATGACGTTTATTGAGCTACGACAGTTAATGTATGCGGCTGAAGTACAGACACCATGTCTGTACACATTTGCAGACTACATACTCAGGGGTGGCCTCTGCTGCAAAGACAGGGCCCATGTCTGCAACTATGTTAATGGATATACTCCGCATACGCGACATAAACAATAGCCACTGTGAGCATCATGCTCATGGATATGTGCACACACGCAACAATGGGTGGGATGTGCCTGGGGGTTGCATTCCCAGACCGGACACTCACCATGCTTTGGAACAAAATTCCTATGTACATCACGCATGGACACTCAGTAGCACTGTTCATGTGATACCTCACTTGGTGGATGGGGGACACATGTACGCCAGGGATCACTGCAGTGGCTGTACTGTGCAGAGGTGCAGGTTACACATGGCTCTTCTGTTCACAGGACACTACCCTAGGGAGGTGCCACTGGTGTGAACACTGTATTTGTTGTTACACATAGACTTGCCAGACTGCATAGTACCCCACTATGAACCTGTGGAGCTATTACATGTCCTTTGTGCATGGTTACTGGAGTAGCCCTTCCATTTAGATTAGCTATCACGCTATTACAATGTCCTGTGACTACAGGCCATATGTATCCTGGTATTGTACAAGCCAATCATGTTCTTGTTTGTCTGTCACATCTCTTCTGCTATTCTAGTATGGGAGAAATGTTTGCGTCCTTTGCAAATGAACTGAGTGGATTACATTATTTATTTCATCATAACTGTTTATAAATAAATTAATTAAATAATGCTACTCACATCACTATACGATACCTTTGGTATGCATAATATGCCTGTTCTCCTGTGTAGCATATCTAACATATCAATCTACTATACTATACATTACACATATTGTACATGGTATCCCATAATGCAAAGCATACTTGCACAGTGTGACCACCTTAGACATGTCATTGTCGTTATATGCCCATACACATGCGTACTGTTACAGTATATCAACATATACTATCCCCTGCTATGGCACGTACTTGTTGTACATACCCTGCCACTGACGGCGGGTTGTATGGCATTGTTCTGTTTAAAGCCGTCATGTTGCATCCCTTGTGGTGTCTGTGCTGTTTACCTTGTGGCCCACTGCTGGACGCACAACTTCTACAAGCGTTAGTATGATCAGCAAGACATCACTACATAAATACCATTTCCCACTTTATGCATTGCGGATACTTTTAATTAATGCAAACGAGGCTATACATACACTGACATAGTTAATACAGAACATGCTATACATACAGTTACATACCAAGTGTTTTACATACCTTGATATTGTTCCGGTATTTCGTCTCTATCTCGCTCTTCTGTTTCACTCTTTAAACTGTTTTACGGTATGAGCATACGGTTTGCATATCTGGCAAGTCATCCTTCTATACGTCGATACCTGCAACATGTGGTTTACTGCCACCAATTGGTGTTCATGTGTGACTAATTACGTGCACATCAGCTGTGCAGCTACTCCATTCGCCAATTACGCGGCAACAGTGGGGTATAATTGAATTCTCCACTTGGGCGTTGGCCATTTGCCCTACCTTTGGGGAGATGGCCTGTATTGTGGTTTGTTGTGTGTAATTGCAACTGCTATGTGTAGAGCCAAGTGTAGTTTGGAGTCATGTCCCCCGTGGATTGTGTGTGACGGCTTGAGTATGTGGTTCTACATGTGACTGCACCTGTCATCGCACCCATCTGATAACGGACTATTGCAAACAACACCTGTAACATCACAGTTTGTTCCATTATACAATGGATACAATTTTGCATGGCACCTTTAAATGTGTCTCTCACAAGGTATGTTAACGGTTCAGCAGATGTAATTGACTAACTGGATGTTTGTGCTGGGATTACGGTCTGTATTGCTATTGTTTCCAGTGTGGGGGATGTAGGCGGGTGTACTTAGCATATGCGGTTTTGTGGGGCTTACATTTCTACATAGTCCATATATATTTTTGTGGGCTTCATCCCTAATTAAAGAGCTATCACTTAGTAGACTTCTGTTACGGGATTGTACATTGGGCCGTTGTTAATTGGTTTCTATATGGTATGCAGGTGAAGTTGATACTTCCGTACCTCCAGATGTACATTGATATGTGCAGGGATATTTCTAAATGACAGCCATCCCATGTATGTCTGTCCCAGATATTTGCAGTCATTGCAGTGGTGTTGGTGACAGACCCTCTGTGACATGAGTTGCCACCTTTTCATATGGCCATAGTTGGACACTTGAGGGTCACACAGTGGTGTTTACAGGCTGACATATAGCCACGGTCAGTACACAGGATAGCACATACTTTTATCCTCATTACATACCTATTTTTCTTGGACTTTGCCTACTTATCATATTGCATGTAACATTTCCGTTTCTTACATACAGGCATGACTATTTCCTGCAACTATTGCATAATATTTGGGACATACTAATGTCCTAAACTCTCGGACAGTTGCCCTTTGTAATGTTTCATGTCAGGACACACCTGACCAGGGAGGGGCTGTCCCTCCCAATGTGGGACAGGTGTTTACCGCATGCCTATGGCTAGCTATACCCGCACCTACCGTAATGATCTACCACCGAGTTGGCACCTACAGACACATGATGCAAACACACACACACACATTACAGTCACATGGAAACGCACATGGCACCCTCAACACACACATACACAGGCTACATCACTCACAAACACAGTTGTACATGATACCTATGTGGACCGCACCGCCGGCAGCGGTGACTACATATCCCTTCCTATCGGCATAATATTGCTCGCGGTTCTACTGTTCCAGTACTGTGTTCTTTCTGTCTTTCAGCCTCGTGGTTACACGTGTCGGTGTGTGACACATTCCATACTTGGCGGTATCCTATTTGTTTGTACCTCCAAGGTGTTTTGAATGTCGGTGACATATCTATATATTTGCAGATGTCAGTGACTCCTTATATATCGACATATATCACACTATCGCCCTTTCTATCTGTATTATATATGTGTAGATATATATATATATATATATATATATATATATATATATATATATATATATATATCTGGCAGAGGTGGTGACTTAGTAGACAGTCCCTCTTTGTGCAGTTGTGTCCTGCAAAATATTTGTGAACATGGCAAATGTCCTGCAACTTTGGGACAAACATATTCCCTATAGTTTATGTAATAGTTGCATACAACACTTATTCTTTATCTGAACCACCTACATGTTACAGGACACAGAACACGTAACTATGACCATTACTAGAATAAGCTTTTATCTAGGCAAAACACTGACGTTCTGGTTTTCGTACTGGCTGGGTGTATGTGTCGGCCTGCAGACATCTGGCGTATGACCCACATTGGTCATTTGAAATGTGGCAACCCTACCGTAGGTACATATTGGCTAGCAATAGTGTTGGGTGATTGTATACATGATTGCCTGTTCAACTCCTGGCAGTGGTCATTTTACCATTCAGAGCAGGCGCTATTTGTTCAGGGGTGACTAATGCTGATTTCATCTGTTCTGTACATCATTGACCGTGATCTGCGCAGTGGTCGGTGAAGCTAAGCCCTGTTTCGCACATATCCGTATAGTCATATTTAAACATCGCTTACCAGCAGTGGGCAACACATATTCCTGCTAATGTGTGCTACACATATTCTGATGACCTGCATCTGGAATGCATTACCTGTGCCATCGGGATTATGTTACATCCTTTGCAGGACGTGGGACCGGGAACATGCACGATGGACACTGCATATACCACTTGGACATCTGGAAGTTGTACACGTATTATGTCATTTTGTATGTGGAGTAGACTACAGCAGTTACTCCACACTGCACTCACATGGATAACTCAGTTAGTTTACATATTGATGAGTCCAGTTAATGGTATGTCCATGTGATGTTTACTGGATGTACTCCAGCACTGGGTATGTATATCACAATGAGCTACACCCAATAATGTGCTACACCTTCATACGACCGTGGGTGCAGCATGCTGGGGTGACGAATACCTGTCATGGGTACATCCCCTGCCTTGACACAACATCCATGATTACATTATGTGGAGCCCCTCATTAATGCAGCGGGGAATCCGTGATGAGTGTGTGCAGGACAGTGCTTACACACATATGTTCCTGTGATTGCCTCTGCTCCAGTAAGCGACAGTTGCTTACTCGATGTTGTGGCGATGGGAGACACTGTTTGCCTTGTTTGGTGTTTTGCCTCTGACAATCGGGCGTGTACCTACCGATGTACCTGAGAACCTATACACACAGCACCGACAGATGCTGATAGGCGCATGTACTGTTCAGGTGTTGACATTCCGTGTTCAAATGGCTGTTGCGTGTACAATGTTTGAGGGCTGCCTATGTAGGATTCCACAGTGGGCCACCTATACATCACAATTTACAGGTGGTCGTGTTTATGTGCCATCCATTTTACTGTGTGTGCAGGTGGAGAGGAGTGTCAGTCCATGGGGGCCTACACTGTCAGAGTATGTGCTATACATTCCCTCTTTGCCAAGGTGTAGGCATATTGGGCATGCCTCCATCTGCCTACTTGGGCTGGCACAGTGTGTCCATGGTCTGGATCCCTCTGTGCCTGTGTTGGCCTTAGCAATTGTGGTGGGCTGTGAGGCCCTCCCCCATTTTGACCCTGTTGCAGCTGTTTCTGCAGGACCATATTATGTAGCATGGCACATACTATGAAGATGTGGGCACACGTGCCTGGAGAGTACTGCAAGGCTCCACCAGATGTGTCCAAGCACCGGAACCATGATTTCAGCATCCCGAACACACACTCTATGATGATTCTGGTTTGTGCGTGTGCCTCATTATGGCGTTCTTGCATTGGTGTTTGTGCATTTCTGATGGGGTCATCATCCACGGCTCCAGTGCATAGCCAGCATCCCCCACAAGGTGGCCTTGTGGGATGTTCCCCCTGACAAATACCTGATACAGCTGTGAGGCATGCCAGATATGGCGGTCGTGGTAGCTTCCAGGGCTGCCAGCACACACATCCATGATAATGCCCTGAGCATTGCACATGACTTGGCAGTTGATGTAGTGGAATCCCTTATGGTTTATGTAGCACCTACCATGCTCATCGTGTGGTGACTTGATATGTATGTGCGTGCAGTCTATCGCACCCAGTACCTCCGGGTAGTTTGCCACATGGTTGAAGTGATGCATATTGCTGGCCAACTCCTCCTGAGTTCGGGGGAAGTATATATGCTCATTGGCATGTGGTAACATGGCATCCAGGAACTGGTGCAGTACCCTGGATGCTGATGCCTGTGAGATCCTCATTATATCTCCAGTTGGCCTTTGAAAGGTACCTGTGGCTAGTATTCGCAAGCTTACACATACCTCCGTGTCCACTGGGATGGGTTCCCTTCTGTTGTTTCTGGTTCTCAGGCGTGGCCGGCACAGCTCTACTATTTGCTGTAAGATGTCCCTGTCCACCCTGTAATGCTCTACTATCTCCAGATCATGTAGCCCCTGGTAGGTTACCCTTGGTCTGAACACTCTTCTCCTCCTCCGAGGCCTACGGTGGTTGTCGGCATCATCCTCCACAACACCATCGGTCTGTAACACATGCTGATGAATCCAGCTATGGCAGCTCCCAACATGTACATTTTAAAAGTTCCCTGTCTGTTTACACCTATGGTGCAGTGTTTGGGAATACACAGGTGTGTGTTGGGTGCTTTCACACTTTATACTATTTTGCTGTGAACACTGATGATGTCATAGGGTGTGTATGTATGATCGTAGCTACAGGGTATCTTCTGGGTTTTATTACCGGGACCACTGTTGTGCTGCCTTTGGTGTTGCATTACATTTGGCTGCCGTAAATTACCTCCTGCCCTTCCCTTTACATTTGTGCACTTTACACCTACCATTTGCTGGCATGCATCATGCAGCCTGTTTCATTTGTACTTTCCTAGACCTGGCTTATCTTGTGTTCTATTGCTGGTCTGCTGTGGGTTTGCTTTGCTCTGCTATGACAGTTCTCCTATCTTTGCATTCCAATTCCTCCCCTCCTTTCTTTGCAATCCTATGCCTCCCCTATCCTGTTTTGCAGGTTTCTGCATGCAGGCTTGTCTACTGCCGTCGATTGGCCGCCGTGAGTTGATTGGTGTTAATTGCTCAGTAGTACGCCAATTACCCTACTTCTGCATTTCCTTCTTTTTTTCACCTGACCTTTCTGTTTGTGCTATTGTTTGCGGCGCGTGCATCCGCATACTGGATTACGGGCACATTTTCATCCCCATGCACATGCACTTTTGGGCACCATTTGTGCTCTCAGCTGAACGATCCTAGATCCTCCTCCCCACCCCTGTCCTGCAGCTTTGCTTAGCAACGGCCAGGCCAGATTTGCATTGCTCCAATGTGCTTACAGCTACGGTTATACACCCCTCTGCTGATGTCATGTATCATCTCTGAGACACTCTTCGGTGTTATAGTGCTGCGCCATCTGGTACATCCTTCATCTGGCGGGACATTTGCGATTCAATATTACCTGCCTCATTTGCATGGCATTGACTACTAATTCATAGTTACTGTGCCAAACATTGTCGCGGGCCCTTGGCAACCCTTGCACCTTGCTTGTGGTGTACCATGCCTACCATTGCGTATTATGGTGAAATCCTGATTTGTCTTACATTGCGATTTTATGACATTTGTATATATTTTCTTTGTATTCCTGTTTGCGCACACATGCCCTGCGGTTGTACTGTGCGTTAGTGTGGACATGACATTAAATGTTGTTTTTTAGGTGTTATGCATCTTTTCTTGTGCCATTGGCTGTGTATTTAGTCATTGGCATATGTTAACTTTGTAATACATGAGTATGGTCCACTTCCATAGCTCCAATGTTCTGTTTGGGAAAATGTAAACCATATTTTTTGGTTTACATTTCCATGGGCTTACGCTACGCCTGCACCACTTCGTGAATCGCTGTATGCCTTCATTTGCATGGTGTGACACTGCGCATGGGGTGATTAGCATACCTGTGCTGAGAACTGTGCAGATCTGGCATACGCCGGTAGTGCACGTGGAATTGGTTCGTACCTGAATCACTCGGCGAACATATTTGGCATTATCCCGCATAGGCTACGCCTGTGCCTGGCACAAGCTTCATGAATCCGGGGGAAAAGCTAATTGCCATGGCACATATTATGTATTAGTATGCACTATAATGTAACTAAACCCACTAACACTTGTATGATTAATTATTACAGTGACTCATTTGTGAAAATTATTAATGCAAATATAGATTTGAAAATCTGGTTTGATTTGTTAACACCATTTATAGTCACAAAGAACTTTCCACATAAAATATATAGAGAAATTATTAATTCCTGGGAACAGATAGGATTTGTTTGTTGGCTCCAATGTATCAAAGAACTTAAAGTTTTAGATATGCAAGTAATAAAAAAAATATAAAATTCCACAACAGGACTGGCTAACTTTATTATATTCGCAAAATTTAAGTAGAATAATTAACAATTCCTCATTTAAAGAAATACCTAAGTTTGCAAACTACATATATAAAATCATATATAATGACTTTGACATGGGAAACAGTATTTCAAAATTTTACAAAATATCGATAAACTATAAAACAACACTCAGAACCACATAATGGAAATATATAACATAAGGACACTCAATACAGTTAACTGAAAATATTAAAACAAATATATTATTATCAATAAAACAAACATCCTTTACACAATACTGGACATTTTTTAATTGGAAATGCTTGCACAGAGCATTCTTAACCCCAGACAGAATCAGTAAAGTCAGTTCTTCCATAAAAAGAATTTGTTGGAGATGTGAGCAAGTACACAATGCAGACTGGAACCACATTTTCTTTGTCTGTGTTAAAATTAAGTCATTTTGGAATTATATTAATAACTTTCTATAAGCTTTATTTAATGAATCATTTTATTTAACTAATGCTCTTTTATTATTAAATGTGAAGGAAGGCCCTCATCTGAATAGGTCAAACATTTATCTAGTATGGACTATACTTGCAATTTCAAGGAAGTGTATAACAAGAAGATGGAATGCAAACACAATGCCAACTTTAGAAGACTTCTACAGTCTACTGAAGACCACATCATTATTGGAAATTAAAATTAAAGAACTAAGAGTTTATCCAAAGCAATTTATCAACAACCCTTGGGGAAAGGTCTTATCATTGAATGACACTATAGAATAATTGATCAGACACTCTGATAATGGATTGGACATGCTTATAAATTAACTGTATACATTAAAAACTGCTATAATGTCAGGCTAATGTAAATAGTGTACATAGTTACTTAAGATGTTATGTATAAATTCTATGAAATTCATTCAAGTGTATTTGAAAAATAAAAAAAAATTTGAGGAAAAAGGCAAAATAGGATATGCAAACTAGATTATTTGTGGATGTTTTGATTTAGTACCAGTTTTTGATATTACCACATGTGAATGATAATGTGATAAACCTCATAATAGAATTAATTAACTCTTAAGCTTTAAAAGAGCCCCTCCTGAACATAGCTGAATTCACATGTAAAATTGTGTAGTCTCTAAGCTTTGTAAATGTAAACTCACTAAACTGCAATATGGTTAACTGCATTACTGAAATGGAGTTTGAAGCTTCTTGTTTTGTAATACAGAGAGAATTGCCAATACATTGCCAACAATATCTGCAACTATAGTGAAAATCATCACACTGACATAAAGGATGGCAACAGCTGCAGATGGCTGATATAGTATTGGAATTGTATGGTTACTACCTTGCAGCTCAGCTTTATAGCAGCTTGCAGTCGAGCATGACATTTCATAAAAAAACTCACAACTACAAGCTTTAAGGAGTAGACAGAAAACTCTGTTTTGATGACAGAATTGTTTGAATTAGGCTGGAAAGCTGTTCAAAGTATAAACTCCAAACAAAGAAGAGTTGCTGATTTTTCTTAAAAATATTTACTTTTAAAGTACAGTTATGATGAGAATTATACAGCATGAACAGAAACAACTGTGTATGTAAAAATCCTAGTGATCCCTTTGTAAGAAAATTCATTCATTCCAAGGTAGGAGAACAGTATGGTTGCTTTAAACATTGTCAAATTTCACTTTAGAATTACTTAAGTATGCATATTAGAAATAAACTGATTGGGAAAAAGTAAAAAAAAAAAATACATGTATCTTCTTTTGTCACATAGTATGCCATCTTAGCTTGTCTCTCTTTACTTCAGTTTTGCTAGACGCATCATTTGTTTTTCCACTTGCCGCCTCTTTTTTATTAGGAAGGAGTTGCATTTCCAGTGGACTTCAAGACAATCTATACTAATAGAGCATCTGGCATCAGATATTTAACACAGGGAAAATCAGCCTACATGGATCAACTAATTCCAATTGCAACATGAATATATGTTCTCTTGTTTTTCATTTTTAATCAGGGCGGATATTACAGTTCAATGTGGTTAATAACTATGATAATTCATTTCAAACCTTGCAAAAAACATACAACTAATGACAAAAGTTATACTATAGCTCTGCTCAGCTTAACAACAAATCCAAGCCTCGAAAATTTTGGTCAACTCTTAACAACATCCTATATCATGGAAAGCCCTCTAATCCCTTCCCATACCCTAACTCTTCCTCTCAGGAAAAAGGTACCCTCTTGAATAGACACTTTATTTCTTCCGTCCAAAATCTGGTAACCTCTAAGCCTAACTCTACTTCGACACCCACCCCTCCAAGTCTCACTAACACAACTTTGTTTTCTTTTGAGCCAGTTCCCATTACTTATATCAAATCTCTACTACTCAAGCTAAAACCTTGCTCTCCTTCCACTGACAATCTCTCTCCTACATTCCTCAAACTTGCCTATCCTATATCTATACTAATTAATTGATCTATTCTGGAATCAACTGTCCCCACTCTTTGGAAATCTTTCTTTACTATCCCTCTTCATCAAGGTGGAAACTCCACTGACCCCTCAAACTACTGACCCATTGCCATTCTGTCCCCCCCTTTCCGAGATATTAGAAAAATGTATTCACTATCAGCTTCTCAATCACCTCCTCATGCACCACTTACTTACCCCTACCCAACATGGATTTCGTCCTCACCACAACGCTACCACTGCCCGCTTCTCCTTCACTCATATCATTGCAGAGGCCCTAGACAACAATAAACTAATTTCCTGTCTCTTCCTGGATCTCTCCAAAGCCTTTGAAACTGTCTCTCATCCTCTACTAATATCCAAACTTGCAAATCTCTACCTATCCCCCTCCGCATTTGCCTGGTTTAATAGTTACCTATCTGGCAGGGAACAATCTGTCAAATAACTCTCATCCTCCTCACCTTTCCTTCCCATCTCCACTGGTGTTCCCCAAGGCTCCATCTTGGGACCCCTTTTGTTTAACATCTTCACCAATGATCTTTACACCTTATTCAGTATGCCACAACTCCAGACTTATATCCATCTCAAATAACATTTCTGAACTGCACTTCCTGACCCAAAAAGCTCTACTATCCACTGAACAATGGCTCTCTTACAACCTACTGATCCTAAATCCCAAAAAGACCAAACTCCTACTTTCCCTTCCCCGTTCTCTTTCTCATATCAAAACCTCCTTTTTATTACATCTTCTAACAATACAACTATCCAACCTGACACCCACACAAAACTCTTAGGGGTCATTATTGATGATGAACTAAAGTTCAACCTACACATACTCCAGTGTATAAAAAAAAAAAACAGAAACTAGGTTTGCTATATTGGAACAAAAAAATCCTAACCCCTGAATCTAGACTTACCCTGGGCCAGGCACTCTTCCTCCCCTCCCTCTTATACACCTCCCCAGTTCTTACCAATATCCAAGCCTCCACTCTAAATACACTCCAACAGGCTTATCATAAAATAGCCAGATTCATTACTAACTCCCCATACAACTTGCACCACTGCATTTTTTTAAACTCTCTTCAATGGCTTGAACTTCCCCAATTGCTGCTATCTTATCAATTTCATATGTTACACTCTGTTCTTTATAAAACCTCCTTCTGTCCATCTCTATCTTCCTTAGTCTCCATCTACATCCCATCCCGGACCCTATGTACTTCTAACCAACAATTACTTGTTATCTACCACCCAAAAAGGTCAGTAGGTAAACTACTCTACAAACACTCCCTTGCCCATGCTTGGAACAAACTTCCCCTTGACTTACGTTCAGTCTCCCACACCTCACACTTTAAAAATGAACTAAAATGTTATTTTCTCAATTCCAGGACCTGCCCTTGCCATGACCCCACCTAGTCTTCCTTCCCTTTATGTACCTTCAAAAAGACCATACTTAGTACCTCATTACACCTCTCTCTCCAATGTGTCTACTATTCATTTGCATAATGTTATACAAACAAAACATTTTATTGCTGACCTATTGAACTATATCAATGTAAAATTATGTTACTTAGCTTCTTTTTAATGCAACTTTAACTTTATGCATGTAACCCAACACATGTGAATCTTTTTGCTAAAACTGCTATTATATCAATATTGTTTAAAATTGTATTTGTTTAAAAATGTACTACTGGAACTTTTCTCCTTCGGTCTCCACTGAAAATGGGCCACAAGCCCAGTTGGACAAACCTGGTTAACAAATGTCAATAAATAAATAAATAAATCATACTTAACCAAACTAGAACCATTAAATTTAAATCAGACAGTAACTATTTGACTCTATTTTTCAGTTGGAATGCTCAAACTACCACCATCTGTTCTGTGAAATAGTATTCCCCTCTGTCTCTAGAGGACCCTCTACTCTGAATTTTCAGATTTTAATTACTTGTTCAATTGTATACTTTGTTTTATGAAAGAAAGTACCATGATGAACTATACATGTTGAATTCTGATATGTATCCTCAAGTAAGTACCAGTTGAGGCACCATCTATGTCAATTGGTCAATGTTTTAGACCAAAATAAATAAATTAAATAATTGTTTTACTAAGGAGCAAATCTTCCTGCACACCTATATTTATACAGAGAGATTCCAATACCACTCAACTGTAGAACAGAGAAATCTAGAAAAAATGCAAATGCAAATTGCTAGTAGTACAGTAGCAGAAACAGTTCTGGTAAAGATTTCCTTTGACAAAAAGTAATGAATGATTTGCAACTTGTCAATTTTTATTTGTGTTGCATGTGTTGCAACCTTTTCATATTCACACTTCACCACATAGAGGGTAGCTTATGTGTTCCTTTAAAATACCTAAAACATGCAATATAAGGAAGCTGCCATAGAATTCATATATTTGTAAATCTGAAATGTCTGTCAAAGGAAGATGCTGGCCCTCAGCCAAATTCTTCAGGAGCTAAGAATTTTTCTGCATGTAAGATTGCAGACTTAAGCCAAGACCATTATGTGCTTTAAGACTATAAAAAAAGAATAATTTACATGCTTACCTTCAGTTCTTGGCTCATGGCTTGTTTTTCAAAGCAAACTTTATAAATGCATTTATTCCAGAATTATTTTTCAGACCATAATTAAAGTTTCCCTGAATTTGTTTACATTAAATGATATCCTTTCAGATTATCACCAGCAAATATCTCCAAGTCTTTTGAGCTTCTAATACCATGATGGAATGGACCCCATGAATAAGTCGAGGTATGATTAATATTGTTTAAGTTTTTGATATTAGTCATGAATGCTCTCCACAGCACCCACAACATGCCCATAGTTGTCTCATTTCTATAATTCGTGTGGGTAACATATACTTACAGCAAGTATGATTGCAAATTTTTGTGTATTAGATACACTGCTTATACTACTTTTGGAACTATTTGAGTGTCTTTTTCCTAAATTACTCTTGTTTCTGTATGCAGATCCTGATATTTTATGACTTTATGCCTCTCTGTATGTAAGACATTATATTCACGGGGTGTAGCACTTTCAATCATCAATGCTACTTCTGTCATTTTCATTGGACTACTATACCTTGTTTTCTCGCATCTGTTTTTTGAACTGCTGGTAATGGGTGATCCTATGTGATATACACATTATCATTCTCCATTCATGGTTCATGTTTCCAGTGCTTCTCAGATAGTTCTATGTTGTAGTGGAAGTGCTCCTTATTGAACTATATTTGCATTTCTTCACATTTTATAGTTGATCCTTCATCTATTCCTAAATATTTATGTACTCCCTCCTGCTCACATTCATTTATATTGCATTTCTATCCCAGGCTGATATTTTCTTGGCTTTTAACCATTCCTGTTTTAAATGTTGTTTTTGAACATTTACCAAGACTAAATGTCATTCTTACATCATCTGCAAAAGTTTTAACCATTTGTAGTTGTGGCTTTTAACTCTTCATTTGATGAACTGTACAATTTTAAGTCTTCAACAAAAAAGTAGATGAGAAATCTTTTTTTTTCTGGGTGCAAAATTGTAACTGCAACCTAATCTGTTAGGTAACAGCTTAATGGTTTATGTCAAGACAGAAAAACAATAGCAAGAAAGAATGTGAGCCATTTTTTTTAAATGGTAAGAGTTGTCACCCACCACACACTATTAAGGCACTCTCCTATTATGAGTTCCTGTGAATTTTGAGGTTGCGCAGTGATCAAAATGAATTACAGTGTGAATTAGTTAAAACTGCTATGATGTGTTTAGAGAGGGGCCATGATAAACATTTGGTGGAAGAAGCTTTGTACCAAATTAAGAATAAATCTGGTGGTACAGAGTCTAAGTTAAATAAAAATATGTATGTAAATAAGTGTACTGGGTGGGTGACTAAGGACAATAAGAAAGTTTGTGTGGTTACTACTATAATATTTTAAGTGAACAGGTTAAAGATATTATAAAACATTACTGGGGTTTCCTATTAAAATTTAAGGAGTTTGCACATGTGTTAGATAATACACCTATGTTTTCCTATAAAAGGGTTCATAATATTAAATATTTAATAGTTCGTAATAAATTCAAAATGCCTATAAACAGTTTAATCATTCAGCTTGAAAATGATGGAATTTTCCCATGTAATAACTCTATTAATTGTAGATATAGTGTGAGGACATTTGATCGTATGAATGGAATTTTTAAACACCTATTAGTAGACATTACTGCTACACATAAGATATTATTTATGGATTGGACTATCCATGCAGAATGTTTTATATTGGGGAAAACAAGAGGGCTTTCACAATTAGGTTATAAAAACATGTTAGGGATATTAAAAATGGTAAACAATGTAAGCCTTCTTGCTATGCACTTTAAATTTCACCATGCTAGTGATCAAATAGGTCTTAGAGGTACAATTTTAGAAAAAATAAATGTATATGAAAGATGTCTGGATATTAAAAAGAAATTATTATATAAAGAGACTTTATTTATTTTAAAGTTTGCAACTCTGACTCCTGCTGGTTTAAATGTTGAATGCAACCAGAAATTTTTTGTCTGATGCCTTAATTGTTTTAATGTATTAATTATGCAATTAGGGACAGATGCTTTTAATAATATTTAAGCTGTGTGATTTTGTGTTTTTTTACTCCTTTAAGTCATCTTTGAGCCAAGGCGCTAGAGCATTTTACTGTTTAAATAAATTTAATCACCTGGCCTTTGTTATTTGATTTAAATATATTTTTATGTTTTGTTGTTTGTGCTAATGACAAAGAATCACCCTGGAATATCCTCTTTGAATTTTTATCCCTTGGATGATAATTTACCATTTGAAATTAGTCAACTGCAAAGTGGCTTGCAAGTGTTTCATAATCACGCATTGTAATTGATCAATGCAGGGTATATCTTTTACATCTGAAAGAATTAATTTTTCCATTAATGTAGAATGCTGTTAAATACTTTTTCATCATTGATCCTTGCAATACTTACTTCTTTTTTTCCTTTTTACATTTCTCTGCTATGGCTTTATTTAGCAACAAATGATCCTTTGCTCAAAATTACTTTCTTTTAATTCCCTTTTGTTCTGTTGCCAAAACTGATTTTTTTCAAAATGACTGTAAACTCTAAGGGCAGGATTCACGAAGCCTCCGTGTAAGAGTTATAACTCATACACGGAGGCTACAGTTAAACGGAGTGATGTCAGCATGCTTTGCATATTCATGACAGCATGCTGAATCACACCTAAGGCTAACATGGTCCATGTAAGACATTAGGGGGCGTGTCCGTAGGCCGAGCCCTGTAAGCAGACACGCCCCCAGAAGAGGAAAAGTGCCCAAAGTAAACACCCATGACAGAGTCCACGGAAATGTGAATAAACAGAACACAACACATGCCCCCACAGACTATGAACAGAAAGCATATAAATAAACATGTTATATATTTTTTTTAAATTGTAAAAATGTTTAACTGTGAGTGTGCTCTTTTGCGCGGGCATGCCCGTAGCGCAGCTAAAGTTAGCAGTCAGTGGGAAAGCATATAAGAACTAAATATGCAAAATAAGCCAGGAAGTAATAGCGTAGTGGTAGAGATGTTAGCTGAAGAGCAGGCATTCATGGTTCGAGCCCCCACAACACCAATTTTTTTATTTTTAGCAATATAAGCACGAAACAAGTCCCTGACAAATATGTACACATAAAACCACATTTTATGTAAAATGTAATGAAATAGCCCATTTATATTGAAGAAATGTGAGGTAACAAGAGAATAAAAAATGCCAGATGTGCCCATAGCTGAGCTACAGTTTAACTGGGTGAGTGCATCTGCCCGTACATGAGCAGTGGTTTAACTGGTGCAAAATGAGTGCCTGTAGCTGAGGAGTGGTTTAACACACTGAATTTAAGTGCCCCTAGCTCAGCTGAGCGTAATATGCATGCCGATAGCCAAATGAGGCTTAAACCAGCATACCCTGTTCCGTGCAAACAAGCTAACCGACGGGCAACGTTGAGCAAGCCGTATCAAAACTGCCTTTACACAGACACACCCCTCAGCATGTCTAGACAGTCATGAAAAATAAAAAGCAGTGGCCAGGTTCGAACCCAGGATACTATACACCATAGTCAAGGTACCAAACCACTAAGTCATGACAGCAGTACCTAGAAATGCAATAATAGCTAATATATAAGAATGAATACAAACTGGAGCATGACAATGCAGATTTACTGAAGTTGATACAATTCCAAAATGGCCAATTACAGATATGTGCTGGAAAAAAGGACTATATAAGCCCCTAGGTGGGAATACACAGCATAAACGATTGTAGAACTGAACTGCAGGCAGAATGACAGGAGTAGGAGA